>NW_022985211.1:65746-105263 GCF_010093535.1 Lindgomyces ingoldianus
TGCTGCAATTTGCTGCAACATGCTGCAAAATGCTGCAATTTGCAGCAGCATACTGTTCGAGCTTATTGCTCGTACTATGTAGCAGCTTTCGTCAAACGTTCCTCCTGTCTCGACAGTAGGTGCGCATATCTGACAAGGAGATAGTATAAGATGCACACTAAAGCTGCTAAAGCTATATAACCTAGTAGCTAGACAATAGCACATTAATTCTTTACATTATACAGCAAGCTCTGCTACTGTATAAAGTAAAGAGGAGATAGTGTAAGGCGTACACTAAAGCTATTAAAGCTGCACAACTTAGTAGCTAGATAATAGCAGTACCTATGTAATTTACTAGAAAAGTAATTAACTATACTATTATAATAAAATCTTATTAGCAACTAACAACTCTATGTAATAATAAAAAGAATAAGAAATAATTTTTATTATATAAATAACTTATAAAGAACATAGAAATATTAGAGGTAACACTATAGAACAAAACTAGCCTAGAGTACTAGAATAATAAAATTAACATATTAAAGGCTTTAATAAGCTTATAGACTTAATTATACATAAGTTATATAATTACTAATCTATATATAATAACTTAAAAAGGCGCTACTTTTCTAAGTGCATACATAAAGAATTTTAAAAAATAGATAGTATAAGACTTTTTAGCACTTAGCTGCGCGTTTAAAAGAGAGCTTATATAAGTGCTAAAAAATAAGAGAATTACACTATAGCTAGGCACTAAAAGTACCTAAGCCTAGAAGCTGTATAATATAGTATAAAAAAAAGTAATTACACTAAAAAAGCTTTATATATAACTTTTATTACTACATAAGGCTTTATATAGAAGCAAACTAAACATAATGCTGCTATTAATACTAAACATACTAGTATTACCTACTTCTACACCTTAGCTAGCACTACACTAATTACTGTACAAATAATACATGCTACTCTACCTAACGCCTGCTCCACACCCTTAATTGTACACACTACTGCCTGCAGTAGTGTATACACTACTAATACTACCTGCACAATCTATACTACATTACAACCTATATAAACTTCTACTTTAAAGAGAAACTACTAAAGAAAAACTTTTAGTAGATAAAATTATATAATTTTAAAAAGCATAAAAAAAAATAATAACTATATAAGTTAACTATATAATATCTTTATAAATAAAATAAGAATTTTTATTAATTTATGTTAATAGCTAGATATTTAGAAAACTTAGTACATAGACATCTTTCTAGATATTCTAAAAGGTTAGGTAAATATGTACTATATGTATAACATAGGCCTTAGATATAACTAGAAGCATTTATATAACACTTTAAGCAGTTACTTTAACACTAATGTAAACTATAGCTAGTACTAGACAGACTAGATAATAATAACTTTTATATAATACTAATAAAGGAACTTTAATAAAAGTTTATATAAAGTTTTTAAAATAATAATTAATAAGCTTATGCTTATATAAAGGGCACTAAAAATAAAATTCTAAGAAGACATTCTACTGCACACTGCTATTATATAAGCTTGTTAAGAATAACTAGAACTAGAACATGCTATGTTTACTATTAAGCCTTTATGTAAAGCCTTATTTAGTAACTTATAAGCATTACTCTAAGTTACTATAGACTAAAAAGTAAACTAATACTTTTAGAAACTGCCTAATGCATACTACACAGACTGCTAATATAACTCTGCATAATAAGAAAAAAGCTTCCCTCTACGCAGAAAAGGATAATGTAGAAGATCTTTATCTAGGTTTAGGCTATAATCTAGAGACAACTGCACACAGATAAAGAAGTGCTTTATCTACTATAAGAAAAAATATTAGTTATTAAACTACTTTTATAATAACTATATGTAAGCAAAGAACTAGTACATTACTTTATATAAAAATTTTTATAATAAGACCTTATTATGTAAAGCTATTACCTTATACATCTAAGACTTTAAAAGTTACTTTAAGGAAAAAAATAATTTACATAATGTAAAGAAAATAAAATAAGGAAGTAAAAATGCTAAAAAAGCTATTAACTACTTTACCTTTACTACCTATCTACACTATGTAACAGAAGAGGACATCTACAGCATTAAACCTAAGAAATATGCTAAGCAGTTTATCCTTAATAACTAATACTATATAGTATACTAAGGTAAACTATAAAACATAGGCGCAGTAAAAATCTCTACTCTTAGTAAGTCCTAACTTAAGGTGTACATATAAGAAAACCTATGTATAAAAATTAATTAGACACTTAGCTAAATAAATATTAGCTTTAAAAGCTAGACACTAAAAAAATTAATTAGTACTATATAAATTTAAAACTTAATTAGTCTAGTTATATACTACATCTTAGAAACTCTAACACTATTTCTGCTATTACTAGTAAATGCTAACTAACTTAGGGTATACTTTAATAATATTCTAAATATTATTATATATAAAGACAAAACTACTATACTTATTATATAAAAATAGAGACACTTTTTTTTAATGTTAGTAAGAAAAAATCTATGTCTTTTTTTACTAAATTAGAACTTTACTGCCTCTACTACTAATTTAGACACCCTTGTATAAAAAGACTTTAGAAGATGCTAACTAGCGCTAGCTATAACATTAATGCTATAGTGCTAGAAGAGATTAAGAAATTCTGCTACCTTTACTAATTATATAACTAGGCCTTATAAAGATTTAAGTTTATAATTAAAAATAACACTTACTTTAACTATAAAGTTATTATTAATGTTATATAAATTAATAATAAAAATGTTTTACATGTTATTAATATAGATATATTATTTTAGGCTGCTATATTCCTAAAATCTATGTCTACATAAAATACCTAGGATGCACTATGCAAATGCTAGATTAACACTTATTAAAAACCTCTAGACTATATTATGCATAACTCTAGTATAAACTTTACTTTAAAAGATTTTTAAGCTTATGCAAAGATTATAGAAGCTATATGTAGGTAAATGCCTATAAAAGCATATTAGGTAGTTAGAAAAGTTAAGCGCGCACATACACCTCTCTAATAAGCGTTTAACATCCTAAAGACTAAGCTAGGTAAGTATATAGATAATAAGGCTATTCTGCAGATAGCAGTTAAGGCTCTAAACAACACAGCTAGCTTACATAGTCTAGTACCTACACTGCTAGTTTTTAAAGCATACTTAAAAATTAACCTAAACTTTTTACTATTACTAAACATTATTACATAAGTAAGCGCTATATAAAAGGTAATAAGAATACTTTAAAAAAACTATGTAAAAGTAAACATTAATTATATAATTAACACTTATAATAGCCTTATAACATATAAAGTTCTTAACCTTTCCCTTAGCTTAAAGATTATAGCATAGAGAAAGAAAAAAGGCTAGACTAGCCTATACAAGATTAAGAGCATTAAAAGAAGAAATGTTATTATTAAAAAAAAAATAGCCTACTAAAGCTCTAATATACACAGGTTAAACTATACTATAAAGAAAAGAAGAAAAATAACCTACTTATAATAGATAACCTAGATAAACTAATTCTTATATAAAAAGATTTTCTAAAGAAAAGATAAAAAAAACAGCCTTATAAAAATGTTATAAAGGTAAAACTAAAGCCTACTATAAACTAAGCCCCTTAGAATAGCAATGCTGCACTAGTGTAAAAGGAAGATATAAATACTAGAAGAAGTAGAAGGCAAAGAAAACTTGCATAAAGTCTAGACTAGGTATTTCTAACCTAAAAAAAAAAGAATAATTAGGCCTTATCTATTAAGCTTTATATAGATAGTGTAATTACTACACCTAAAAAACTATTTAAAAAATTAGACTATATAGAAATAAACACTTTAATTACTAATAGCACTTTTAAAGTTATAGTATATAACTTAATAAAGCATAAAAGTTAGATTTTTAACCTTTGCTTTATATATAAAGTAAAAAGCAAAATAACTTAACTATATAAAAAATCCTACCTAGTGTTTACTAGCTACTTAGATAAAAAAAAGAAAAAATTCTTACTTAATTACTAACTATTTAGAGGATAAGCTAAAGACTACTTTTAGCTATAAAAGTAAGCTTAAAAGCTATGTATAAAATGCATTTTAAACTATGTAATATTATATAAGTGTACATTTAATTAATAGATAAGCTTATACGCACGTTATACACAAAGCTACTAAAAGAAATGCGCTAGAGCTTTCTACTAAATACTATACTCTAGGTTGTACAACTTTTGTATAGAGCTACTAAATTAAGACTATATTAGTTTAAAACATACTATAACTACTATAAAAAAAAGCTATATATGCATATCTTTTTATACAACCTTTACTTCTTAATTACTAATAAAGAAGAGCACACTTTTAGTATTACTAGCTTATAGATAGATAACACTTTAAGCATTATAATAAAAAATTTTATGTAAAGAAAAAAAAAAAACTATAAAAAGTAAGGTTTTATATAAAAAGTAAAACTATTCTAGTAAAAAAGCAGCTTATTAAGTTTAATAGTAAAAGAATTAAACTTACATATAATATAGTAGTCTTTACTTAGAAAAGATAAGTAAGCTACTTTTATATAATTAACTTAAAAAATAAAGATGCTGCATAATAATATGTTAAGTAATATGTAAGAGAGGCATACATTACATTTATATGTTAACTAGAGGCAGTATTTAACTTCTTTATTACTACATAAACTATAGACTTTTTATATAATAACATTAATACACTTAACACATAAATTTAATAGTAGATAGATAATAGTAAGTGTAGTCTTACTTTTTTACTATTATAGCTTAATTATGTAAAGCTATTTATTTTTATAAATAAATTATTTACTAATAATAAAGACTTTAGCTTATAAATAAAATTTTTAATTATATTAAGTAATAAAAACTATATAGAGTAAAGTAACTGCTTTAAAATACTAGGTAACATTATATACTAGAATTCTACTAAGTGTAAAAGAGTAACTAAGAGTGTTCTTATAAGCAAACTATATAGAATAGTTAAAAAGTTTAATAATGTAATTACCTTTAGTACAACTTTATAGTAAATTATATAAATACTTAAACTACTACTAATTCTAGTAGTAATCTATATAGATTTAAGGTTTTTATATAATTACCTTATTAAGCTAGGCACTACTAGTAAAAAGTAACTTATAATTAATATTATATTACTCTGTAAATTATATAAAAAAAGGGAAATTACTAAAATAAAGTAGATTAATAGTAAAAACAACTTAGTAAATGCATATATAAAGAAAATACTAAACTAGGCTTTTTAATTATTAGTTCTAACTAACTACCTCTTTGTCTAGATAGAAGCATCTGTAGACTAGCTAGATCCTGTGCGCAAAGATGCTTTAGACTAACTAAACTAACAACACTTTTATATAAGGCTTATTTTTTTTATTTTTTTTTTATTGTACACACTTATTTTTCTTATTATAAGATTAGAAGAAAAGGATATGTAAAAAAGACAGTCTATTTATTTAGTATATAGAAAAAGAAAAAGCTACTACCTCTTACATATAGTAGTCACAATGCAGACCACAGCTCTACTATACACATAAGGTGTAGGCATTAGCCTAGAAGTTAGCTAACATATAACACTTAATAAAAAATAAGGCACTAGTAGTGCTACTATAATAATAAGCACATAAAGTTACTAAAACTTAACTATAACTTTAAACTAAAACTACATAAAAGTACTTTTTATAATACATAACCTTTACTACTTACAGCTGCAGATTAGTGCTAGTAGGTAAGATAATATTAATATTATAAAATAGTAAAGCTGCTATATGCTGCTTTTTAGCTTATCTATAATTAGCATTTTTATATAAAAAGAAAGTAGAAAAGCTAAAAGATTTATATGTTTATGCTAAGATGCTAAATAAACTGCTAATTAGTAGTAAAACTAGTTAAAAAAGTAACATAAATACGCCCTAGGCTGCTAGACTGCAGAAGGATATTAAAGACGCCCGCACTAACAGCGCTAGAGGTAGAGAAGGAAGGCTAGAGAGACATCTCTCTCTCTCTCTCTCTCTATGTGTGTGTGTGTGTGTGTGTAGGCAGAAGTATCTATTACTATTAGCACTATATAAAAAGAGAAAAAAGCTAGGGAATAGTACAGTAGAGCTTAGAAAGTAAAGGATAAAGAAAAAAAAGTAAAGAAAAAAAGAAGACCTTATTATATACACCTCCCTACACACCTGCTTATGCAAAGATCCCACACTATTCTAGCATAAAACTCTGCATAAAATAGTTTGTACACTGCTAAATTACTTATAAAGTAAGCATATAAAGGCTAGATAATAATAGCTTAAAATACTTTACACTATTTATAAAGCTATCTACATAGTGTAACTAGCTTATCTTAATGTATAGCATTACTAAGGCAAGTCTTAATAAATAGAGTAGATTAAAGGTAGAATGTAATTAAATAGACTTATATAAACAGAAGAGAGGTAACGCGTACAGAAGGTAACTTTTTAGACAAAAAGAAAAGTTGCTAGTGTCTGTACACAGCAGCAGTGTTACAGCCTAGATATAAACAATTACGCACAAGTAGGATTACATATCTATGTTATATAATACTTATGTGTAAACCTTTATGTGTAAACATCTAGATATCCCTTTTTTCTTTTATATAAAGGAAAGATAAGAGTAATAGAACTAGAAACATGTTGCCCTTACCTTACCTACCTTGTACACTGTGCACACTGTACACCACTCTTACTCTTGCTACTTAAGTGCTTATACTATAAGCAGCTAGCTGTCAGAGCCTATTCAACAATAAGGCTATATTTAGCAGTAATAGCTTTTATTATTATAGTAGTATTTTTATTTTCCCTCTTCTAAAAGTTTAGGTAATTTTAGTAGAAATATCTTACTTTTTTATAGTTTAGGCAGGCCTTATTCTTTAGCTACTTTTATTATTTCTTTATTAAAGGCAGCTTATTACGTTCTAGAACTTAGTTCTTTTTTAAAAGAAGGCTTTATATATGCTTTGCGTAACTAAGGTCTATTAGTTTTTTATTATATTATAAAAGCTTTTTCTTTTTAGAAATAAACTCTAGTTTTTTTTTTATTTTTTTTATTTTTTTTATTTTTTACACTTCTTGTAATAGTTGTTGTAAGTTATTACTTACATAATAAAGTTTTTAAAAGTAGTTAGTTTATTACTATATATAAATTTATCTTTTACTATTTTACTTAGTCTGTTATAAAACATGTAATAAAAAGCTTTTTAGTCTATTTATCTATAAATAGTTAATTGCTCTCTAAAGTGTGCTGTGTAGTTCTAGACTAGGCTATTACCTTATTTTATAGTGTTTAGTTTATTAGCTGCAATTTTCTTCTTATCTAAAGTCTTATAAATAGTAGTTAGAGCTTTTTTAAAATTTTTAACACTACTACACACTTCTTTAGTTTTAGAGGTAAGTATTATGCTGTTAGCCCTAAAGTCTATCTAGTTATCTATGTAGGGCTAGAACTAGATTATAGAAGAACTTTTTAGGTGTAGTCTTATTTAGGATATTATTTCTATGTTAGTTTAAAATGCTCTTTTATTATACTACATGTAAAGGTAACATTTTATAAAAAATAAGTAAAAGTCTTTTAGTAATTCTTTAAAAAGCTTTAAAAAGGCTAGCCTTAAAGTCTTTTTAGCTATAATGCTTACTTTTTTAGTTAAGATGTTCTAGATCTTTACTAGCTCTACTTATAGTTTATGTATTTAATAGGCATAGTTAGTAGCTTTCTAAAAGCTTATAAATTTAAAAAGGTTTTATAACTTTATTACTTTTTAGTAAAAGTTTATATAACTTTTTATTAAAGGTTTACTAGCTTACTAACTTTTTTACTAATTTACTAAAGTTTTTTACTAATTTACTAAAGTTTTTTACTAATTTACTAAAGTTTTTTAATGTTATCTTAAATAGTATTAATTTGTTCTACTAGAATAGCTTTACTTTAGGTAGGAACTCCTATAGATCCTAATAGGGCTGCGTAGGCTATGTTAGAATCTAGGTTATGTTAAAAGATATCTATACTTTTTAAAAGAGTAGTGTTTAATGTTATAATCCTTGCTTTATAGAAGCACTTAGGTCTTATAATATTTCTAGGGGAGAGATAAAACAGGTAATAGAGGCTAACAGCAGGGTGTACAGTCCCGCGTATAGGCTAATAGGCTAATAGAGGGGAGTAGAGTAACTAGATTATAGTTTACCCTTAATGTAGTAGTAAAGAAGCTAGGTTAAACAGTCTTATTAGACAGAATTAAAGGCATATATAGTATAAGATATATAAATAGTATTACAGCTCTTTAAAAAGCTAAATGCTACTTAGTTTATATAAAAAATAAACTAAACATTAAACACGCCTTTTTAAGGTTGTTTAAGGTAGAAATTATATACATATACTAGAGGTGCTAAGGGGAGCTAGAGGAATTTATAGGAGCCTGCTAAAAAGAGCTCCCTAAGCTCCCTTAGGCTTGCTAGACTTGTGGCCTGTCTTCCCTATTAGACAACGCATTCCTCTATTACCGCAGGCAGCTGTGCTGCTTCTGTGTCCTCCAATTAGTTCGCAAGCGAGCCCTGCCCCAATCCAGCTAGATTGTGGAGCACTGCCGGTGGAGTTACGCTGGTCCAACCGTAGACCGTAACAAATAGTAGGCTAAGTAACAGGCTAAGCAATAAGCTAGAGTTATATAAAAGCATATTAAGCATATAGTAAGTACATTAGCAGCTAATACAACACTGGCTAAGCTATCTGTTAACCTAAAAAGAAAGGAGTTTAGCTTTACTGCTGTCTCTGCAGCTGCCTGTGTTCTGCCTAGTCCTCTACTGGCTATTCTGCCTTAAAAGCTGTTTTTAAGCTTTATGCTTTACTATTTTATACTACTTTTTTTAGAAGCTTTTTTTATTTTTATTACTACTTAAGTTACTTAAGCTATATACTTAGTACTTTTTTACTTTTTTTACACTTTTTTAACTAGTTTCTTTACTAGATTTACTTTATTAGTATTTAATAAGTAATACTAGAGGCATTTATAAAAATGCTAAGCTATTAATAATCTTATTTACTTATAACTTAGTGTTAGTAAAACTAATTATATAGTGTTTAAAAGTAGTTTTAAAGTACAAGTTACTATAGTTAGTGTAGTGCTTATGCTAATACTTATAAAAGTAATAAAATCTAGTTTTTAAGTTCTTTTAATTTGAAATTACTTTAATGCGCTACTTTACTAAGGCTTAATTAAGCAGCTACTGTGTTTTTTTTAGATTATACTTAATTATAGTTATAACTTTAGGTATATTAAAACATAGCTTATTAAATAACTAGTTACACTTTATAGCTTTATCTAGGTAATAGTTATAGTTTTATTTTTAACTTAGTAGTTAATTCTACTAAAAATTTATTAAAACTTATAAAAACTAAAGTTAATAAAAGTTATTTTAATTTAAGCTTTTTTAGGTTGTAATAGCTTTAAAATTATTTTTTTATAATAATGTTAAAGTCTTAGCTACTAATTATTAATGTAGGCTATATAGCCATTTTATTTATTATCTACTTTACTTTATCTAAATTAAAAAATATATAATTAATAAGCTATAGCTTACGTAAGATAAGGCTTTTATTATTAATATATAGTTTATATTAGATCTCTAGCTGTATAGTTAGAATTAACACAGGTAATAAAATGCTAGCAGAACGCGCTTTAGGCAACAAAGTAAGTATAAGCTTAATAAGCTCTAGTAGTGTAGGCTCTAAACACTGCGTCTGCAGCAGTAATAGTAGTAATAATAGTAAAAGTAGCTACTTTTTAGTATTTTTAGTATTATTATTTTAATTACTAATGTTAATTTCTTTATTAACGCTAAGGCAGCTAAACTACTTTAGCTATAAGCTAGGGCAGCTAGGAGACTGTTAACCTCTAATAGAGCAGACTAGCGCACTAACTTACACGCTAAGCATGTCTTTTGCGCGCCTTAACAAGCAGTCTAGGAGCCCTATATACAGCTTTCTTTAAGCAATAATAAGACAGCAGCAGCAGCTATTACTGTAGCTTTATTTATAGGCTTAGAGACGCATTTAGGGCAAACAGTACTGTGTTTTAGCGTGTAATGCACGGCCTCGCGTAATGCACGGTTCTGCGCGAAGCTGTCAAAACTTCAACTACCTCTCTCTCAACTAATATAGGCAGTATTAAGGCCGCTTTAGAGTCGCTAAAATCACTAAAACCTAGAGAATTACTAAATTATGCTGCAGTAGCTAGGCAGTATGGCGTTAATTAATCTACGCTCTTAAGGCGTTACTAACGCGTTACCCGCCCGCGCGCAGAGAAACTTGAAAATTAGCAACTACTTAGCCTAGTGCAGGAGAAAGAGCTAGTAGAGTATATTAATAGGCTTTACGCAAGAGGTCTATCCCCTTTAAGACAGATAATTTAAAATTTTATAACAGAAATAGGTAGTAGGTAAGCTAGCAAGAGCTAGGTTAATTAATTTATTAAGAGGCACTCTATTAACCTATTATCTTAATAGACATCTAGCATAGACGCTGCGCGTAACAAAGCTAACTTAGCATTTAAGTACTTACTATATTTTAAGCTTGTATGCAAAAAAATTAAGCAATATAGCATAGAACCACAGCATACCTATAATATAGATAAAAAGGGCTTTCTAATTAGGGTACTATTAAAAATAAAGCAAATCTTCTCTAGATAGTAGTATAAGTAAGGTATTAAGCAGCAGCTTATACAGGATAGCAATTACAAGTAGATTATAATAATAGCCTACATCTATGCTAACAGCAGCTCTTTTACACCTGCGCTAATCTACTAAGCTGTTTTTAACTATATATAAGACTCTTAGCTACAGGATTTTAACCCTTTTAAGTATTAAGCTTTCTTTGCCTTATTACTTACAGGTTAGATAAATAATAAACTAGGCCTAGTATAGCTTAAACATGTGTTTAATTGCAAGACTAAAGTAAAGGTGTAATAAGCGTACTAACTTTTGTTCCTAGATAGTTATAAATTGCATGTTTTAATAGAGTTTATTAAGTACTGCAACAATAATAAGATCCTCCTAGCTGTATACCTACTGCATGCAACCTATACGCTGCAGCCTTTTAATGTCTACATGTTTAAACCTCTCTTGTTAGCCTACTTAGCTAAGCTAGCTAGCTTTATAGATAGATGCTAAGGACTATTATTAATTAAAAAAAGGGACTTCTATAGCATGTTTAATAAGGCCTAGAAAACATTCTTTAAGCATAAAACTATCTTTAGTGCTTTTAAAGTAACTAGTTTATTACTATTTAAGCTACAGGTAGTTTTAGATTAATTTTGCTATAGGCAGAAGAAGCAACTATCCTCTAGTAAGAGCACTAGCTTAGCGCTTAGTGCAAAGGATTAGAAGAGAGTTAAAGGCCTTTTAGACAAGGTTGTTAGTAATCTCTATAAGAGAGATATATAAGAGCTTAAAAAGACTGTCTAGTTATTCTTAGTGCGTTGCATCCTCCTCTAGCGTAAGCTTAAGCAGGTTAAAGATGCGCTAATTAATAAGAAGAAGCGCCGCCAGCGTAGCAAGCCTCTCCTACTAGAAGTACCTCTAGAATATTATAGTAGTGCGACCTTCTAGTCCCTAAACAAGGTCTAAAAAGCACATAATTGTTAGGCATAAAGAGATGCTAAAAAAAAGGCTTTATAGCTTTAAAAATAAAAGAAAGCAAAGCGTAAGAAAGTAGAGAAAGCTAAAAAGGCACGCGCAGTTAAAGGGAAGAGGCATAGAGTAGCAATAGCAAAGAAGGCTTACCTGCAAGAGCTTAAGACAAAAGCAGCTTAACAAGAAGAGGCAGAGCTTACCTAGCAGGTTAATTAACAGCTTAAAAATAACCTCTAGCAGGTAACAAAGGGCAAGCAGAAAGCTCCTACGCCTATTGCTAGTACGCTAGAGGATTTTAATAATAATGCAGCATTAAATAAAGAGAGGGAGCCAGCATTAGGCAGGACTTAACATAGCAGGCAAATTAACCTCCCTATAAGGTATCGCACGTAAATTATTGCTAGGAATAGAATTTATAGCATTTAATTAGTATTTCAACAAAAAATCTATATAATTTATAATTTGTGTGAGTCTCTAGAGCTTTAAAAGTAAAAGGCGCGGATTGCCAAAATTGTGCATTACGCGAGGCCGTGCATTACGCGCTAAAACATGGTAGGCATATTTAACACCTATGACACTAGAAAAGTTGTTAGTATAGGTTTTTATATGTATATTTATAGCTTTAACTTCTAATAACTAGTTACTACAGTATTTGCAAGTGTACATAGTTAAATTTACAAAAAGTTACGTTTTCTATAGGGAAACGCACGCGCACGCGAACGTTAAGATGTTGCTAAGAAAATCCCCTAATTTTTGCATACAATAGATACAGAGTGTTGGTGTCAGATTGAAGCACTGTTTCTAGGCTTCCTGAGATGAATGATGGGTTTAGATATGATGTATGGGATGATGATTTATTGTATTGATTTTTCGATCCTTTTTCTGCTCTGCTCGTGTTGCTCGGCTTTTGTTTTTCCGGTCCGAGTCTACGGCAGACTGTTAGCTGGTGAAGGGAAAAAACTAATCGCTAATCGCTTAGGAGCATTTTAGGTATGAAACACTATAGTATTTTACTAGGCAAAACATACTATAACGCATTTGTACAATGTTTTTTAAAAATCTAAGAAGTAAAGGGTTGTTTCACGTGACTGTATTGCAACTGCCCTCTATAGTAACTGCCTTCACTACAGCGTTGTACAATAATTGTAGATACTCACCGCCACCACCACTCTTCCACATCTACTACTACTACAGCAGTAGCAGCAACAACAACAGCAACAACAGCAACAACAGTAACAACAGCAGCAACAGCAACAGCAGCAGCAGCAGTAACAATAATAATAATAATAATAATAATAATAATAATAATAATGTAAGCATTAAGTTTATAGTATTCTAATTACTCTTATTATACAAAGCTAACACTTAAAATAAAGCTTTTATTCTTTATAATGCTACTGTTGCTGCTGCTAACTAAGCTAGCGCTAATGTTAATCCTGTCCTACATGTAGGACAGCAGCAGCTAGCCCTACTAGCTTATAGTCCACAGGCCTGTGCATTACTAGCCCTTCTAGGGCAAGATGTAGAGTTTATATATAGCAGTATATCCCCTTATTAAATAGCTTTGCATAGGCCTTTATATATTAACACTATCCTTATACAATCTTGCAGAAGGGCAGTGGACAACCTGTGCAGCGCATGCTATGGCGCTGTCTTAGGCCCACAACTGTTCCTAAAGTGCTGCTGCGCTAAGGGGCACTTTAGTAAAGCATATAGTAATTATAAATAGCATAACTATACTAGTTGCTGCTCTATAAGAAAAGGGGGTAATAATAAGCTAGCTAGTAGACCTCTGCGTTTAGGCTATAACTTAAAGATTAGTAGTGCTAGTAATAGTTTACAGTAGTAGCTTATTCTTATTAAGGATAAACTTGCTAGGGCTTTAGCTAATAATGTAATAGTTCTAGCTTAAAGTATATATAATATTTCTTTTAAAAGTAGTAGAGCGCCTTAGCTATAAAGGTTGTCTATAGCACCTAGCTATGTAGAGATGTCTGTAGCACTTAGTTAAGGCCTATACTTCTGCGCAGTAACTAGGACAAGTAGCTGTTAAATAGTAAAACTAAACTAAGCAAGTAAATAGAAAAAATAAATTAAATTATTATATAAAACATACTACTTCTTAATACTATAAAGCTAATAGGGCACTTAAGAATTAACATTAAATAGTTAAGATAGTGCCTACTTATAATTATATAAAAGCATTTTTTTATCTTTTTTATTTTTAATAAAGCTTAATTTTTACTTAACTCTTTTTCTTTTTACTAGCTTCTTCTCTTTCTTAACTTTAGTCTACTTAGTAAAAGGTTTATATAAAAAGATCTTATTCTAAGCTACTATAGTTGCCTTATATACTAGGTATAGAGTTATGCTTTAGTTGCCTTTTTTAAAGTATCTACTTTTTAGTAAGTCTTTAATTATATAATAATTTTTAGTACTTTTTAGAAGATGTGTAACATAATCTTTACTAATATTTATAACAAAATATAGTTTAGAATAGCCTTTAGTAATTAAGAAATTAAATTATATAAGCTTTTTAAAAAGGCTATTTTTAATAAACTTAGTATAGCTTATAAAAGGCGCGTTCTAAAGCTATATCTAGGTCTAATCTACTATGTATTAGATATTAGCTAATATATAAAAGGGTATTGTACATAGCTATTTAATACTATTAATTTACTTATGCTTATTAATTACCTTATATTATATAAAGTAAAAAATTATAAGAATAAAAAGCTTAGCTATTATATAGCCTTAAATAAAAAGTAAAGATGTACACTAGATTAACTACTAACATGCTAATTCTACTAGTGTACATAAAGCAGCTTATATAAAAAAAATAAACATTTCTTTTTTTACACTTTTAAGTATATTCTTTAGACAGATTATCTCTTCTTTGTCTTATATAATTTATGTAGGTGTAAGAGGTTAAATTTAAACACTATAGTCTAAATAAAACTTATATTTAGTAGACTACTTACTATAAGACTATTTTATAGTAAAATAAAACTTATCTTAGGCACTTATAGTAATAATAGATTATATGTTGTATAAAAAAAAGAACTAAAAAAAAACTAAAAAAAAAACTATAAAAAATTTAAATGTACTGTAAAAAAAATAAAAGCTTAGTTACTACATCTACATAAATCTACTAAGCTAGATTAAAATTAATAGGTATTTTTTTACTAAAGTTAGTTTTAAAATTAACATTTTAAACTATGTTTTAATTATTTTAGTTAAATTAAATACTTTTATATTAAGCATATTATATAAAACTTTACTTACTAATTTTACACTCTAATAAGTAACTTAAGTAAAAATAGTACAGGCTAAAAACTATTCTAGATATAGTATTATGCTTTTGCTTAAAGCTAAAGATAAACATCTAGATATAGTGTTATATAATCTTAAAAGTTAGAGTAAGCTGCAGCTATGCTGTTAAATCTAAGCAAATCTAGTACCCTATTGCACTACTAAAGTGTATCCTGTAGAAGGTAAGCATTTATATTTTAACTATTAACTCTTTTTTTAATTATATAAAGCTAATTAGCATTAAATAAAAAAGCCTAGTTCTAGACATAAGCTCTAGAATAGTAATAAAGCATAAAAGGCTTTCTAACTACGCTGTTTAGACAGTTCTTTTGCCTTTAAATTAAATATGTGTTTTATAGTTATATAAAGCTATATAGTTTCTTATAAAGTATAAAAATATATATAGTATAAATAGTAAGCTAATTAGCTAAGCTATTTTTTAAAAAAAAGCCTTAGGTTTAAAAGTAGTAAAAGTAATCCTACTTAAAGTAAAATAAAGTAATAAGTATTATACAAAATACTAACTTACTAATAAAAAAAAAAGCCTTTTAAAAGTTACTACTACTAAGCTTTAATCTACTAATTTAATGTACTTATGCTATAAAGGTAGCACTAATTAAATAAAAGCTTAGGCTCTGTAAACTTTTAAAGCTAGTAATAAGCATTTACTAGTATAACTATCTCTATTCTTTAATTAAATTATATAAAATATAGTTACTACTTTATTTTTTTAAGTGTCTTAAAAAACTAGCAAAGGCAGCTAATAGTAGTGTAGGCAGAGATTCTAACATAAATCTATACAATGTATTATAAGTACGTGTTAATACATGTATAGATCTCTACGCTGTATAGTTTTAGCTTACTATAGCTATTAATAGACTAGATAAAGTTTAGGCTAGAAACAATATACTCTTTATAGTGTTACTACAGGTCGCGCTTGCAGCGCTCTACTGCCTTATAGTTTATTATATAATAGATGTAAAATAACTAGTTCTATGTAAGAATATAGCTATGTTAATAAAAGTGTGTATAAAAATACTTTTACTTATACTTATTAATAACACCTTTTTTTAGCTTTTAACTAATAAGTTGTTATATAAGCTTATTTATTTACTAGCTTTATTTAACACTTTACACTTTTTTATGTAATCTAAGCTTAAATTAAAGTTATATAAGTGTATATTTTCTAATTTAGAAGCTTTTATTATGTAGTACATAAAGCATATTTAAATTTTTAAGCCTAACTTTAAAGAATAGTACTTAAATTTAATTCTTAACTTTATTTTTAACCTTAGTAGAAAAGTGTTGCCTTACATTCTATATTTAAAACTGCTGCTTAATTATATAAGAAGTAACATAGACTTAAAACTTTTTAAAAAAGTAAGTAGCTATCTGCGCGTATGTAACACCTTTATAGAAAAGCTTAAGTAGATAGAGTTAGTATAGTTTAAGGTTAATCTTAGGACGTCCTTCTATGTCGCCACTATATTAGTAAGCACTTGTACAATGTAACTATTTAGAAGACGCTTACTAGGCATTATAAAATTAACATGTATAAATGTGTATAAAATAATTATAAAGTTGTAAGTAGCTAAAGGCTACAATTACATGCGGGGTAAAGAATTTTCAAATTGGTGATTAGTTTTTTCCCTTCACCAGCTAACAGTCCGCCGTACGAGTCCCTCGCGCACTAGCCCTATGCGCGACCAGCTTGCAAAATGCTGCAACATGCAGCAATTTGCAGCAACATACTGTTCGAGCTTGTTGCTCGTACTATGTAGCAGCTTTCGTCCAGCGTTCCTCCTGTCTTGACAGTAGGTGCGCATATCTGACAGTTGGTGTCCTTGTTTGAAAGAAACCTCCTTCTCGCAATCAAACAAGGTGTGGTGGAGCTTTCCCACGTGGATATTCTTATTAGGTAATAGATATTGTTCGGAACCCGCGACTCTTTTGTATAAGCCTATCCTGCAGAGTCTAGAGTCTAGACTCGTCAACTTCCTCTCCCCTAGGCGCAGCGTAAGTCATCATCACGAAAGAGGAAGACAGGCCCATTACTCCTATCCAGGTGAGAGACCAGGTGCCGTTTGAAATCCGTATCTCCAGACCTTACATAACCATAGATCTCGATCTATAAGACTTTCTTAGGTGCACAACTTTGCATAGAACAGACGTTAGAGCTTAATATTAGCTAATTATTACCTTTTTTAGTTAATAGTGCCTAATAATAAGTTTTAACTAACTAGAAGCTAGAAGCTAAGATAGTAGCAGAATAATATTTACTAAGTTTATAACGTACCTAACAGGTTAGCCGGCCACACAGGTTAGCCGGCTACTTTTGCCAAGCCCCTACTAAACTCTACCTATCTATATAATGCCTTAACAACAACACTAGATTAAATCTTCTAAAGAACATTAAATATAGCTTACTTTTTAGGCTTTTAAATAAGACTGAAAACTTTTCTTATAACACACTATAGCTATTTATAATGTTTTTTTACATAACACTAAGTAATTAACGCGCTAGACAGCTTTTATAAGTAGAATACTAGCTTAAATTAAGGAATTTAACTAAGCTTAAGAAAAAGGTAGTTATTAAGTACATACTTAAGCTTATTACACGCAGATTTCCTTTTAGGCTTATAGCTATAGCTAATATAGCTAATTTCTTACGCGTAGAGCGTAATCTAGGCTAGGTTAGCTTAAACTAGCCTAGTATGTAAGTTAAGCACTGCCCTAAGTTTATAATAAAGTTTAATTATAAGTATAATTATAAAAAAGCGCTTTATAAGAATCTAAAGGTTATCTAAAGCTAGTTTTACCTAGTAGCTAATATAAAAGCTAAGTATAGTATTTAAGATAAAGATATATATAACTTTAATAAGTTAAGCTTTATAATAGGCTAAATATTAACTAGAGCAGTTATTATAGCTTTAAAAAAAATAAAAATAGCTAAAAGTAATATAGCAAAGTAATAATAAGTAGATAATAGTTAAAGCATTAATATAATAAAGTAGGCTATTTTACCCTTTATTATTTTTAAAGTCTGCTATTACTTTTTTACTTAGTATAAAAAAAATCTACCTTAGAACTAGGTTATTATAGTCTTTAAAAACAGCTAGATAATAAATAAGCTTAGGCTGCAGTAGTTAAAGCACTTTAATAAGTATATAAAAAAAAAGTTATAAGCGCTTATTAGCATTTTATTATTAATAGCTATAAAAGCTATAACTTACTTAATTTCTAGTAGTACTATAAAAAACAAAAATTTATTACTATTTATATGCCTCTACACTTATTACACCTTTTATAGCCTTTTAATGTAGGTTGTTTTACCCCTTTAAAAAAGGTGTAAAAGCGCTAAGCTAAAATTTTTATATATAACTAGATTACTAACTTAAAAAATTTAAAAAAGCTACGCTTCTTAAGTAACTTAGTAAGCTTTAAATACTAAAGCTTAAGTATGTTTTTAAGCTTATATAAAGTATTAAGAAGTTAGAAAGCTTACTAAAAGTAACAGTAGCCTTGTAGAAGTTTATAATACGCTAGGGTTAAAACTTAGGCGTTAATAAACGTGTTAATATTGTTATATTATTACATAAATAGGCTAAATAAGGCTATAATAGCAATAAGCGCTTTAAAGACATGTGCTGCTAGAGTAGTAGCATATAGTTTAGCTATAGTAACCTAGAGGTTACCTTAGATGTAGAGATTAGCTTTAAATTTAGTTAAAAAACCTTTAGCATTAAATTTATACTTATATACTTATTTCAAAGGTATTACTTAAGCATTTATATTCTTTATAATAAAGACTAGCTTAAATAGTTTTTTTAATAAAAGTTTATAAATTTAATCTTCATAGCATGATTCTAGCTGTTTTAAAATTAGTAGTAGTGCACTTTATAGTAAGTTTTAGGCATAAAAAGTAGATAATCCTAATAAAAAGCTTTAAAAGTAATAGTAGTAAGTTTAGTAAAGTCTTTAATAAAGCCTAATGCAAAGGCATAATACTAGCTAGATAGTTTAGTAGTAGTTTATATAAGTATAGTAGTGTATTATTAACACCTTGGCTTGCTTTCTTCTTTTACAATGTTTAATTTATTAATAGCAGCTGTGCTTCTAGTAGAGCTTAGTCTAGTAAAGTTCTAAAGCTAGATGCAAGAGATAAAGTTAGCTTTTTTAAAAATGTTTTAAAACTTATAATTAATTATAGCTATATGCTAAGTAGTTTTAGCTTACTTAAAATACTTATTATTAGTTTTAAAGTTTATAGTTGTGTTACTTATGTTGCGTTTTGCTAAAAGTTTAACCTTCTAGCTAGCACAGCAGAAGGATATATATAGACAGATAGCTGTACGCGACACATCCCCTAGCTTAAACAGTGGAAAAAGAGAGGTAAATTAACCTTAACACACTCTTCTAGCCTAAGCAACAGAACTTAGAGACAGGTCTAAATACAAGGTAGTCTTTATAATAGGCGCACTGCCTAAATGCTCTTTGCTAAACGTAGGAATTAAACACACAGTGCTTAGGGATAATGCAATCCTACTAGTAGAGTAGGGAGAGCAGGGGTGTGAAAATTTTTGTACGCTAACTATCTACACTACGCTGCAAACTAGGCTTATAACTGTTGCGTTTTGCTAAAAGGTCAACCTCCTAGCTAGCACAGCAGAAGGATATATATAGACGGATAGCTGTACGCGACAACTTACTTATAAATAACCTTTAATAACTAATAGTATTTTATTATTAAAGCTATTATCTAGAATGTTACCTAAGTTATTTTAAAAGACTAAGTTAATATTAGTTTTTTGTTTAAGTTAACTTTTAACATAGTTTCTAAAGTTATTTTAAAAGAGAGTAGACACTAAAGAGAGCCTAGCTAGCGCTTCTTATACAGCTAATTACTAAATCTTTTATTATACTTCTTAAGCTCTAATGGCTTTTCTATAAAGTTAGTGTAATTCTTATTATTTCGAGTATTATTTAGAGTAAGAAAAGTTTTTATAATAATATTATTTTTAACTACTTATTATAGTAGCGTATATAATGCGCAGTTATTTATTTTATAAAAAGAAGTGTCGTGAAATATAATATTATGTACCTAGTAAACATAGTTATTTGTTAGATTTTATATCTAATAGATATTTTAAAGGTTGTACCTACATAGATATCTAATAAAAGCTTATAGCATAAGGTTATTTAACTTTATAGTCTTTTTAATAAAAACATATGCCTTAACACTAATTTAGTAAAGGTAACAGTAGTCGAGTCTCTTACTATATAGCATTTTAAATAGTGTCTTCTAATTAAGTAATTAAATAAGAGTAGAGTTAAGCATATAACTTATAAGACTAAATATAGTGTTTTTAAAAGATTTTAAAAATTTACTAATGTAGATAAGACTTTAAGCTTAAATAATAAGTATTTAGCTTAAGTGTTTAGCTACTTTATTAGCTTCTAGTGTATATAGTAGCGCTAACTTTAGAGTAATGCCTTATTTATTATAGAATTCTATAGAGTCTTTCTTACTTATCTAAATATAGTCTTATTATTACTTTAAAGTAGTGTTATTAAAATATTAAATTAAATTAACACTAGTTTATAAACCTTTTATATATAATTAAAAAATTACTGCTTTTTTAAAATAAAGTAATAAATACTAAGTTATACTTTAACTAGGTATAATAAAAGTAGACTACAGAGGTATTTTTATAAATTAATAGAGACTAAGGCTTTAGATTTATATAGTACTAATTAATTTTTTTAGTGTCTAGCTTTTAAAGCTAATTGTAACAGCGCAGGCAAGACAATAGGTCTAAATGCAGTAGGAATCCACTTAGAGGCATATAGAAGTCCGTGGGGACTTAATAACCTAGGAATCTTATTAACACCTATAGGCCTTGTACAAAGGATATTAGAAAACTACTAAGCTAGCTAAAAGAAGGGGTGTAACTAAATACTTAGAAACATAAAGGTAACTGCAGGGGACAAGGTTAAGTTATAGTTAGGGCTAATATAAGAACTCTTTAGATAGGTTCTAAGCAACCTAAGATAAAATAAATTATAAGAATTATTACACTACCTTTTTCTATATAGGCTAATGGTTTTTATTTATAGTGTATAAGAAATATTTAAAACTAATTTAAAACTAATTTAGACAAAATAGAATAAAGTAATAACTTTTTAATAAAAAATTTTTATTACTAAAAAATAAACTAAAAACCTAATACTAATATAATGCTTTTATTATAATGTTTTTATTTAGTAGTAACTAGTAGTGTAGTTATTAATAGAGTAAATTTATTATTTATTATAATAAGTGTTTACTTACCTTACTTATATAGTTTAGTTAATGTTATTAATGTTTTTTTAAGCTATTATTAAATCTTTACTGCGTAAGTATTATTATACACCTAATATTTAATAGCTTAGTCTGCTAACTAATTATAGTATTAAAAAAACTACTATACTACTTTACACCTCTTTTAGAACCTTTTTAAAGGCTATTTAAGTTATTTACTTTTAGGCTACCTAAGCCTTTACTTATAGCCTTTAAGTTAAGTTCTTTTTTTAGTTCTTTAAATTAAAGAAATATAAGTATTATACTTTATATAATAAAAAGTATAACTTTATATAAATAGAGTTTAATACAACTAAGGTATAGTTTACTAACGCGCGCGTAAGTCTTTTTTTATTATAAATTTTTGTTTTTAGTTTTGTAAAGCTATCTTAAGCTATAGGCAGCAGCCTAAAATATAAAAAAGTAAAAAAAAAAAAAAGGCTTTTAAAGCTATTTTAGAGTTTACTTAAAACTTAGTGTAGGTAGTATAAGTTATAAAAAGTTAGAAAGCTAGTCTTTCTATAGCTAGTGTCTAGGTAGCCTTATTCTACTAAATTATTAAGCTGCTCTGTTAAGTTTTAGCTTTAAAAGCTTTAGTGTCTAACTTTAGGCAGATATTATAGCGCTTTTAGGTAGCTAAGAATAAAGCAGAGAAAGTTTTTTTTAAAAAAAAAAGTCTAAAAGTGTTTAACAGCTTACTATTAAACCTTTTTAGCATTATATCTATTAAGTTATAATAACATTATATATTACTATAAATTAGCTTTTTACTTTTAACGTACCTAACAGGTTGGCCGGCCACTTTTGCCAAGCCCCCACTAAAACTACCCTATTCTAGCGCAAAACAGCCTACTCTAGCCCTATATAAAGCAATACAACATAATATATTATTTAGAGTTGTCACGGTATCCTCCCCGGATCCCAGACATAACTGTATTGGACGCGTACTAGAGTATTATTAGTGCACGTCTGACACAAACACAACACAACACAGACATAAACTTAAGCATAAACTGCCTTAACACTAACTAAACTTAGAATAAGCTTAATTTATACTTAAAGCGCTTAGACTTTTAAGCTAAGTATTTAATTACTAATTTTTTTCTAAACTTTTTTATTTCTTACATAATATCTTATACTTACTATAATACCTTATGTAGTAATTAAACTAGACCTTTGCAAAGCTTTATAACCTTACTTGTGCATAATTATAACATTATATTATGTTAAAACTTTAGCTAAGAATAGCCTCTAAATTTAATTTAATAAGCTTAGTACTTATATAACTCTAAGCTATTAAAGTAAGCTAAAAAGCTATCTAAAAAGCGCTTACTTTATAAAAAAGCTACTACATTATAAGCTTTAAAGCTTTTTAAAAAAACTTTAAAGAATAGCTTTATATTATTAAGTAGTCTATTTCTACTTTAACTTTTATTATAGTAGTAAGAACTAAGAACTTACTAGCTTTAAAGCTTACCTAGAAGTTTAGAGATAGCTTAACTTTTTTCTGCTTAACACTGCCTATAACCTGTAACTTTTTTAACTTAGTAATAAAATTTAACTAACTTCTTAATCCCCTACTGTTTAATAGAAAATAGAAAGACCTACTTTTTTTTTATATAAGCTTTAATACAAACTTAAAAAAAATGTAGACTAATTTCTCTTTAAACACTCTTAGTTACTATATGCCTACTTTTAACTTAACTATAACATAATAGCCTTAATTAACTTACTAATAAATAAAGATATTATTAACTTAAATTAATTTATAGTGTTTTTATAAGTAACTTATAAAAACTTAAATAAAAAGTTAACAGCCCTAAGTTACCTAAACACCTTATAATAAAAAAAAAAAGCTTTACTTTACACTTTACTAAGTTTTACTAACTTGCATTTAATATAGGCCTAAATAAAATAAGTCTAATTATAGCCTTATATAACTCCCTTTTAACTAAACTATAACGCGCTATAGTAGGAGAACCCCTTTTAAACAACCTTAATATGTATGTAAACCTAATTACTACCTATAATAATAACATAAGGTTCCTTTTTATATAAGCCTTAATACGCCCCTAAACTAGCGTAGTTATAAATAAAGACTTTAATGTAATAAAAATTAATTTAAATTATGCTTTAGTTAGTTCTAAAAAGTGTAAAGATTATAAGAAAAAAAGTTAATGCTTTAAGTGTAGTAAGTATAGTTATATCTTTTAAAACTGCTTTATTCTTCTTTTTTAAGTCTACGCAAGTAGTGCTGCTAGCACTTATTAAAGATCTTTACTATTTTAATCTTATTTTTATAAAGGCTTTAACTTATATTTAAGCTCTAATCTTTTTTACTACTTTTAACATAGCTGCAGCTATAGCAGTAGAAGCCTGTAAAAAGGCTTGTCCTAGGGCTAAGTTGCTCTTTAGGACTAATTTAACACTAAATTTCTGCTAACTTATAGGCTAAGTCCCTTACTAATAACTAGAAGTACTAAGTTAATATTTTTATATGTTTATAATAAAAAACTATATTAGCTTTAATATAAGCTTTTATTAACTTAAAAGTAAATAGCATAGGTTACATTAATAAAGAACTAGCACATAAACTAAATCTTTAATTAACACTACTTACTTAAATAATTTACCTAACTAGATTTAATAAAAAATAACTTAAAAAAGGTTTTATTTTTTATACTATAACTATTATAATTACCTACTAACACTATAAAGAGTAGATTAAGCTTTATGTAATAAACATAAAATGTTATAACTTAATTTTAAAACAACTATAGCTATATTAGCATAAAGTTACTTTTAATTACTAAGAGTAAGTTCTAAACTTTAACTTTTTTTAATGCTAAAATGTATACTTACGCTTACACCTAAACAACACTTAAATAGCACTTAATATAAAAGGTTTCTAGACTTACTTTCTAATAACTTAGAAAAGAACTACTTAAGTAAAGCTAATAAGTTAGGCCTTTTACTAAGATAAGCTATATAAAATAATTTAATAACTACTTAAACTTAAAAAAAAAAAAAGCTTTTAAAGAACTTTTACTTACTTAATTTAAACATAAACTAGGACTTAAACAGCAGATAGACATCTGCTACATAAGACCTGCCTTATTTATAACTCTAGCTTAATAACTAGATTATAAAATCTACGTAGTTATAATTTCTAATATAGACTAAGCTTTAGCTTCTTAAAAACACACTAACTTAAGAATAATAGTCTCTTAAAACTACTATAACTTATTATATATCTTTTTTTAAGACAAGTTTAATAAGCTTTTAATATAACATTTATATAATTACTAAATAACTTTTAAGCCTAGTAAATAACTTAGTTATAGGCTACTATATAAGATGTTGCTAAATAAATTAAAAGTGCTTTAAAAATACTTTAATAAGAACCTAAAAAAAAAGTTTATTTAAGCTAGCTTTTTACTAGTAGTGTTACTTATACTATTTATAAAGAAACTTAGGGGTAGGCTTTAATTCTATGTTAACTACTAAAGACTAAACACTATTACTATTAAAAACTAATACTTAATTTCTTTTTTATAAAAAACTTTAAGCTAACTAAGTAAAGCAAAGTATTTTATAAAGTTAGATATTATTGCTACCTTTAATAAGCTAAAAATAGTAAAGGGTAATAAGTAGCTAATAGTGTTTTAGACCTAATATAGACTATTTAAGTACTTAGTAATGCCCTTTAGCTTAGCTAACACGCTTAGTACTTTTTAACATTTTATAAACAACTTGCTTTAACCCTACCTAGACATGTTCTGCACTGCGTATATTAATAATATTCTAATTTATAGTAATAGCCTTTTAGAGCATAAATAGCATGTACACCTAGTGCTAAAAGCTATAAAAGAAGTAGGTCTGTAACTTAACATAGATAAATATAAGTTCTACTAATTAAAGGTTATATATTTAGGATATGTAATCTCTATAAATAGCATCTAAATAGACCTTATTAAGGTTTAAACTATGCTAGATTAGTAATACTTAAAAAATATAAAGAATGTTTAAGCTTTTATAAAATTTACTAACTTTTACTAATAATTTATTAATAACTTTTTATAGCTAGTAAGCTCTATAATTACACTTACTAAAAAAGAAGTTTAATTTAACTTTAACTTAAATTACTAATAGTCTTTTAACTAGCTAAAAACAGCTTTTACTAAAGCTTTAATACTTTACTACTTTAACTTTAAACTACTAATACTTGTAGAAGCTAATGCCTTAGACTATGTAGTAGTAAGAGTTCTTTTCTAGACTAAGCTAGATAGGACTATTAGGCCTATTATATACTTCTTAAAAAGAATAAGTTTTATAAAAGGTAATTATAAGATCTATAACAAGAAATTACTTACTATAGTACATTACTTTAAATAATAGCAACTTAAACTAAAAGGTGCAGCGCATCTAATATAGGTCTTATCTAACTATAAGAACTTATAGTACTTTATAACTATAAAATAACTTAGCTACTAATAAGCTTATTAGTCTAAATACCTATTTTATTTTAATTTTAAGATTACTTATTATTTTAATTAAAATAAAGGGAAACTAGATGCCTTTATAAAGTAATTCTAAAACGTCCTTACTTAAAAAGAAGTGTAAAAGGCTTAACACTAAACTTTACTTTAACTTAAGCTATTTTTAGACCTTAACTTAAATAAAATAAATTAGATAATTAATTAAATTATTACTAATAAGTATTTAAATAATAAATTTATTTAAGAAACTTTAGACTTGCTCTAAAACAGCGCTAGTTAGTTAAAGAAAGTAACACTAGCTAACTATAAAAACTAAAATAGTAAGCTATATTACTATAACTAACTTATAATTTTTAATTCTAATAAACTAAGAATTAAACTACTTTAAATTATACATAACTTGCCTGTTAGAGGACACTTAGGCAGAGGAAAGACTCTTAACCTACTACAGAGAGAGTACTACTGGCCCTGCATGTTCTATACTGTACGCTAATACGTATTATGTTGCTATACTTACTGTAAAGTAAAGGCCTTTTAAGAAAGGTATAATAGCCTCCTTAAACTACTTCTAATTTCTAAATAAGCTTAAAAAGACATATTAATTAATTTTATTATAAACTTACTTTTATCTAAAGGGTATATAAATATTATAGTAGTTGTTAATTACTTAACTAAGTATTAACACTTAATACTATGTTTCTCTATAACTGCCTCTAATATAGCCTAGTTATTCTACTAATATATATAGGTTTACTATAGCCTGCCTAACATAATTATATTAGACAGAGGTACGCAGTTTGTCTTAGCCTTCTAAGATAAACTCTATAAACAACTCTAAATTGTTCTTTATCTATTTATAGCTTTTTACCTAGAGACTAACAGCTAGACTAAGAACATAAACGCTGTAATAAAATAAGTCCTATAAGTGTACATAAACTACTAGTAAAATAACTAAGTAAAATAGTTAGCTACAGCATAGTTTAAAGCTAATAACATAACATCTAAATTAACATAAGTATCTTTGTTCTTAGCAAACTATAAATACTACCTTTAAATAGAATTTAAACTACTTATAAATACTCCCTAACTAACTTATTAATTTATATAAGTAATAGATGTAAATAGACTTATTAATAAAATCTAAAATATATCTAAATATGTTTATAAAAAGCTTACATAGGCTTAAGCTCTTTAACAAAAGTACACAAACTAATTCTAAACCCTTGCCCCTGCGTATGCAGCTAGCAAGAAGGTCTAGCTAGACACTAGAAATATCTAAATAAACTAATAATTAAAGAAACTTAATTAGAAGAACCTTAGCCCCTTTATAGTAGCCTATATAGTTTTATTGCACGCTTACTAATTAATCCTACCTAACAGCATAAAGATACACTCTGTGTTCTATGTATTATTGCTGCGCTAAGCAGCCTCTAAATCTAACTATCTACCTAGACAGCTAAACCTACTACTTAAACCTATTATTATAAATAATAAACTAGAATATGTTGTAGAAGATGTTAAATAGATCTAGTTTAATAAAAAAAAACATATCTATAAATACTTTATAAAATAGACTAGATACAACAAACTGTTATAGGAACCTGTAGAAGCCTTATAAAAGAACTCTGCAGTAACTTAATTCTACGCCTAATACCTATTTAAACTAAACTTATACCCTAACAAAGACAACTTAATGCTAGAACTACTAATATAAAGGATTCCCTTCCTAATAAGGGGGGGGGTACTGTTATAGTATCCTCCCTAGATCCTAGACATAACTGTATTAGACGTGTACTAGAGTATTATTAGTGCATGTCTAACATAAACACAACATAACATAGACATAAACTTAAGCATAAACTGCCTTAACACTAACTAAACTTAGAATAAGCTTAATTTATACCTAAAGCGCTTAGACTTTTAAGCTAAGTATTTAATTACTAATTTTCTTTTAAACCTTTCTGTTCCTCACACAACGTCTTGTACCTACTATAATACCTCACGTAGTAATTAAACTAGACCTCTGTGA
The DNA here is from genome assembly GCF_010093535.1 of Lindgomyces ingoldianus. Classification (NCBI taxonomy): domain Eukaryota; kingdom Fungi; phylum Ascomycota; class Dothideomycetes; order Pleosporales; family Lindgomycetaceae; genus Lindgomyces; species Lindgomyces ingoldianus. The sequence goes on from NW_022985211.1 coordinate 93,615, forward strand.
AGCTCTATAACCTTACTCGTGCACAATTGTGACAAGAGTCTACTTTTGCTACTTTCTTATATATATGTAAGTTATGCCTAGTCTAATTGCACTGCCTATATTACTTTTAACTTAGCTTACTTTTGTAACGGCGCAGGCAAGACAATGGGTCCGAATGCGGTGGGAGTCCACTCAGAGGCATATGGGAGTGCGTGGGGACTCTGAACCTAGGAATGCCATTAACACCTATAGGCCTTATACAAAAAGATATTAGAAAACTACTAAGCTAGCTACAGGGGCAAGGTGCGACTAAATACATAAGGGAATAGAGGTAACAGTAGGGGACTAGGTTAAGTTATAGTTAGGGCTAATATAGGGACCCTTTAGATAGGATCTAAGCAACCTAAGATAAAACAATTTATAGAATTATTACACTACCCCCCTTTTTATAAGCTAATAGTTTTTATCTGTAGTGTGTAGAAAATATTTAAAACTAATTTAAAACTAATTTAGATAAGATATAATAAGTATAACTATTTTAACTAAAATTTTTTATTACTAAGAAATAGACTAAAAACCTAATACTAATATAATGCCTTTATTATAATGTTTTTGTTTAGTAGTAACTAGCAGTGTAGTTATTATTAATATAGTAAATTTATTATTTATAGCAATAAGTGTTTACTTACCTTACTTATATAGTCTAGTTAATGTTGTTAGTTTCTTCTTTAGCTATTATCTAAATCTTTACTTTATAGGTATTATTATGCACCTAACATTCTATAGCTTAGTCTGCTAACTAATTATAGTATTAAAGAAAATTACTCTGCTGCTCTGCCCCTCTTCTAGAGCCTCTTTAAAGGTGTTTTAAGTTATTTGCTTTTAGGCTGCCTACGCCCTTACCTGCAGCCTTTAAGTTAAGTTTTTCTTTTAGTCCTTTAAATTAAAGAAATATAAGTATTACACTTTACATAATAAAAAATGCAACTTTATATAAATATAGTCTAATACAGCTAGGGTATAGTTTACTAACACGCGCGTAGGTCCTCTTATATTACAAGAAGAAATTCTTAGTTCTTTAAAGCTATCTTAAGCTATAGGCAGCAGCCTAAAACATAAAGAGTAAGAAGAATAAAGAGGGGGCTTTTAAAGCTATTTTAAAGTTTACTTAAAACCTAGCGTAGGTAGCGTAGGTTGTAAAGAGCTAGAAGGCTAGGCTTCCTACAGCTAGTGTTTAGGTGGCCTTATTCTACTAGAATACTAAGCTGCTTTAACAAGTTTTAGCCTTAGAAGCTCTAGTGTCTAACTTTTAAGCAGACATTGCAGCGCTTTTAGGCAGCTAAAGATAAAGTAAAGGGGGTTTAAAGAGAGTCTAGAGGGGAGGGAGAAGAGAAGAGAGAAAAGGAAGAAGGGCAGAGGAGAAGGAAGAAGAGAGTCTAGAGGTGTCTAACAGCTTACTATTAGACCTTCTAAGCAACATGTCTATAAAGTTGTAATAATATTATATAAAAATATAATCTAACTTTTTACTTTTATACTTTATTATTTGCTAAGTAATCTATGCCTTCTACACTAGCTTTAAAAGCCTTAATTTACTTATATAAGGCCTTTAAAGGTCTTAGCTAATTTAAATGCTTATTATAAAAAGCCTTTAGTTTATAAAGAGACCCTATAAAATTTAAAGCCTTATACTAGACTAAATTAGAGTTATGTTTTACTTATTTTACCTAGTACTTAAGCATTTTCTAGTAAAGCTTGCTAGCTAGTATTTCCTCTACTTCCTACTTCTCTACCCTATTAATAGTAATTTTAAAGAGTTTTAAAGGTTCTTGTTCTAAGAGCAGATCCTAAAGGTCTTTATAAAGCACATTTAGTGCAAAGATGTTATGTATTTTTAACTCTAAAGGTAGCTTTAGGCAGTACAAGTTTCTAACTTATTTAAGTACTTTAAAGAGGCCTTTTTATTATTTAGATAGTTTTTAGCTAGGTCTCTAAACAGCTAGGTTCTTAGTGTTTAGATAGACTATATTACTAACCTCTTAGTTAACTAGCTAGTAGTAGCAGTTAACTATAGTTTGCATCTAATCCTAGGCCTTTTCTATATAGGTCTTAGCTAACTCCTAGGCTGCATACATGCAGGTTGCTAATGCTAAAGCATTCTTATAATTTAGCTTGTCTGTGGCTGTAATAGGTTCTATAGAATGTTTCTAGTCCTAGCTTTAACATAGTTTAGAGCTATATAAGACTTAATATAAAAACATTTTAATTATTATATAGAGTAAGGTTATCTAAGCCTAATTAATTAGGGGCAGTAAGGAACTCTAGTTATCTTAGTAAAAAAATATAAAAGGCCTTAGTCTTTAATTAATATACTTATTTATAATCTTTATTTAGCTATCTGTTTCCTTATAATAAGCAGTAGAAAGCTTAACTTTTATGCTTAAAATTTAATAAAATTTAGACTAGAAACTAGATATAAACTAAGGTCCTTAATTAAAAATAATAGTTTTAGGTATGTAGCTAAAACAATACACTTATTAAATAAATAAGGCAGCTATTTTTTAGGCGTTAATTATTTTATAGCAGGGAATAGAAATAGCTTGTTTAGATATATAATTAATTATAACTATAATCTAGTTATAACTAGACTTGTCTTTAAAGAAATCTTTAAAGTTAATACATAAGTGCTGCATTAGTTAATTAGAGATTAGAAAGGAGTAGATAAACCCTAAAGTTTAGGTCTGTTTTAGATAAGCTTTATAACAAAGAAAATAATTCTATATATATTATTTATAAGTAGCCTCTATACTCTTTTAGTAGTACTTTTAGGCTAGTAACTAATAAGTCTTAGTAGCACTTAAGTGTGCTAAGAATACTTAGTTATAAACTTTTTAGATAAGTTAGGTACATAGTAATAAGTCTACTAGCACACATAAGTAGTTAGCATAAAGAAGTAGTCTATTTCCTATTTAAGAATAGTAGAGTAAGAGTTCTTACTTTTACATAAAAAAGGCTTAATTTTTTTAAAGTAATATGTTAATTAATTTTAAAGAATCTAGAAACATAACCTAGTCTAGTTCTTTTATAATGTTTAGTGTAGCTACTTAAGTTGTTATTTAAGTAATATAGTACTAGGCTAGTTTAGAGTTAATTTAAAAGTGCAGTTAGTGCAGTTCTAGTAAGACTCTTAACTTATTATTAGTTTAAGCTGCTTTTAAATTTTCTACATCTTATTTATAATAACTAAGAATGTCTGCCCTAGTGTTATTCTTACTAGAGGTGTACTTAATTTAGAAGTAATACTAAGCTAACTTTTTAGCTTAATAGACTTAACAAGCATTTAGCACTTTTATTATTATAAAGTACTTTAATAAATAATAATTAGTATATACTAGAGTGCTTATTACTATAAATATAAGCTTAGCCTTTTATTATTTAAACATAGTAATAATTGCAAATAGCTTTTTATTATGTATCTTCTAGTTTAGCTCTAAACTAGATAGGACCTTACTATAGAATAATACAGGGCACTAATTTCTATCTGCTTATTCTTAAAAAAGAACTTCTACTACTACTCTATTAAAAGTGTTAGTTTTAATTTTAGTTTACAACATAAAGTTAAAATAGCAGAGTGTAAGTATACTTAGTAGTGTAAACTTTAGCTTTTTAAAAGCTACATTACACTCTAAAGTTTATATAAAAAAAGTAGTAGGGCTCTAAAGCGCAATAATTAGTTTTACTATATAAAAGAATTTTAAAACAAATTGCTAATAAAATCTAGTAAAGCCTAAAAAGAATTTCACACCTGTTATAGTAGTAGGCGCCTGCTAGTTGCGTAGCACCTCTACTTTCTCTAAGTTAACCTTTAGTCCTTTGTTTAAAAGTATATAGCTAAAATACCTTATTTAAGTAATATAAAATTTACTTTTTTTAATCTTTACTTATAATTCTGCTTACTAGAGCCTTTCTAAGACTTTCTTAACATAGAGAATGTAAGTTGCCTTATTTTTAAAGTAAATAAAAATGTTATTAAGATAAGTAATGTAAAAATTATCTAAATAGTTAATTAATATATTATTTATATAGCGCTAGTAAGTTGCTAGACTATTGCACAATTTAAAAAGCAAAACTTTACACTTATAAGTTCTATATTATGTCTAAAAGGTAGTACACTTCTTAAAGCTTAGATTTATTCTAATCTTATTAAAGGCTGCGCAAATATTAAACTTAGTAAAGATTACTACCTTAGTAGGTCTTAATAAAAGTTTGTCTATGCGTAGTATTAAATACACATTTTTATAGGTAAGAGTGTTAAGTTTATAGTAATTAACGTAGATACATAAGTTGCTATTTAGTTTTTATACATAAAAGATAGAAGATGTAAAAAGGCTCTAACTCTACTTAATAAAGCTATATTTTAAATTATTTATAATGTATTTCTTTGTTACCTTTAGCTCTTTAAGGTTCTGTTTGTACAACAGACTATAACTGTTAGGAAGAGGCTCTGTAAGAACAATCTTATAGTTATATAGACAATGTACTAGTAGCTAGTAAGCTACTGTGTAGCTAAATACATCTTAGTACTAATAGTATTTAAAGGGTAATTAGAGGTTTACTAATGCTTTAGTTTTACATTTAGCGTTTAACTATAAAGCTTACTTATCTTTAATTAACTACTTAATTTTATAAATAGAAGTTAAAAAAAACTTATTTTTCTTTCTTTTTATGTTAAAATAAAAAGCATTTGCTAAAATTAAGGCAATAGTAGCTAAATAGACTTCCTTTAGACCTGTTCTAGACTTCTTAATAAATAGGTAGAAGAATAATTTAAGTGTCTTTAGACTGTAGACAATAGAAGATCTATATAATTTTAGTAGCCTTAGTAAACTCTTAATGCAGTAGATTGTTAGGCTGCATAACTACTAAAATTAGTCCTTTTTCTATAGTGTGTTATGTTGTCTAATATCTAGCTCTACTTCTTTATTATGTGTAGGCTAGGTTAATTATATAAGCAAAGGTAGTAAAAGTTTGTAGGTAGGCAGATATTTACTAGGCTATATAATCTAATTTCTCTCTGTATCTAGATAGAGTTTAAAACAATATAACTATTTAATGCTAATAATGCAATCCTAGGAGCTAAGGTCTATAATAACAAAAAGGCAGTTTTAGATGCTTCTTCTATTAATTTATATATATAGGCAGATATACTAGTAGACAGGGACTTAGATCTAATCTTAAAAGCCCTTAACTATAACTTTAAATAGTAAGCGTTAGATAAGGACATAAAGGCATTAGAATAATAACTTAGTAGTTAGTAAGTTAATAAATAAAAAACTATAAGCGCTAGTATTAACTAAAAGATTTAAATAAACTCTAATGCTTTTTAAATACAAAACAGTAGAAACTTAGAAGTGTTTTCTTCTAAACAAGTGTAATAAATTAATGTTTAATAGATTATACTTACTTAAGCCTAAGATAAAAAGTTTCTCTAGGTGTTACTATTTCTTATCTAGAAAGCATCTAGGTTGTAATTATTTACATCTATAAACTCTTCTTTAAATTTCTATTGCTTTACCTTAATTTCTTATACTCTAGAGATAAGGCAGTTACTAGTAAAATATTTTAGTTTTCTATAATTATAATAGTTGCTAGGAGTTATCTGTCTTTCTAGGGCAGGTGTCTAGCTAGATTGTCTATAGGTAACTAAGGTAGACTAGGGTACTAACAGAGGTGCAGGTTAGGGTGCACTAGAATAGTATACTGCCTTAGATGTATTACTAGAAACCTTTTAAGACTAATCTATACTAGGTCTAACAGTAGACTGTTAGGTAAGATTAACAGTTTACTCTAAAATAGTAAAAGTATTCCTTCTTTCTATGTTGTAGGCTGTTAGGTAGGCTACTATAGTCTTAAAAAAGCCTTTTTAAGTGTGCTTAAAACCTAAGTTTAGTACTCTTAGGCTAGGCAGTATCTTCTTTTATAGGTAAAAGAACTATTTTAACTTTAATACAGACCCTTTAACAGCAGCACTAATAAAGTAAGCTTTAAAAGTAAAGAACGCTTCTCTTTTACTTATCTTTAAAGTTTAAAACGCTTGTTACACCTCTGTCTCTTTATTACTAGTAATAAAGTAAGTTTATAAGAGCTTAATTATTTTTTTTATGTTTTTAAACTAAAAGTAATCTAATTTAGCTAGGTATCTAGGCTCTAGGTATTCCTTCGCGATACTAGCAGTGTGTCCCTATACTAGCGCTATGCGTGCGCGCTTACTCTAATAGTAATCTACATTAATGTTAAGTCTATCTATAATAAAGGCTTACTATTATTTAAATGTAGGTTTTTTACTATCTATAAAGTTCTTAATCTTAGGCGTGTGTTTAGTAAGGTAGCTTTAAAGAAGCTTAAGAGTGCCTAAAAAGTCTCTTACTATTAGAGTAGTAAAAGTAATTTAAGGCATTATTAAAGGTAATTTAGTAGTTAGTAGGGGATAATTAAGACTAACAGTTTTTAATCTAGTTAGCTGTTTAATTTATGCTCTTAATTAAGTAACTTAGTTCTTAAGGGCTAAGCTACTAAGGTTTAACTTTAAATCTAGTAGGTTTTTAGCTTTAGGTCTTATAAAAGAGGGTTTAGCTGTTAAGGTTAGTAGTTATTTAGTTCTAAGAGCAGGCATCTTGCCTTAGCTGCAGCTAGAATAGGTTGCAGTCTTTATAATAGAATCTAATAGTAGTTAAAAGTTAGGCATTAGTAGTTATCTTTAATTCTAATAAGTTATTAGTAGTCTTTAAGTTTCTATCTTAGCGCACTTTTTACAACTTTTTTAAAGGTAATCTTAATTATAGAGGATAGGAAGTTTTAAACCTAAAGGCTTTAGTTAACAGAAGGTCTTTAGAATTCTGTCTATACTAACTAAATAATTTAATGTAATAGTGTGTAAAAAATTATAACTTAAACTAAATTAAACACTTTTTAAAACTTAGACATAGTTAAATAAATAATTAATATAATATTATTAATAAAGCTGTTACTAGCAAAAGTAAGTTTTTTAATATAATGTAACAGCGCAGGCAAGACAATAGGTCTAAATGCAGTAGAAGTCTACTTAGAGGCATATAGGAGTGCGTGGGGACTCTAAACCTAGGAATGCTATTAACACTTATAGACCTTATACAAAAGGATATTAGAAAACTACTAAGCTAGCTACAGAGGCGAGGTGCAACTAAATACATAAGGGAATAGAGGTAACAGCAGGGGACTAGGTTAAGTCATGGTCGGGGCCGATACGGGGACCCTTCAGATAGGATCCGAGCGACCCGAGATGGAACGATTCGTAGAATCGTTACAACTTTCTTTAGCGCGCACTTGTGTCTTTAGCTTCTTCTTATTACTACACGCTCTAAACTCTTTTAGAGTAGTTAGATAAGCTTTATTCTTAACTATTAAAGTCTTTTTTGCCTAAATTTACTTTTTTTTATGTAATCTATATTACGTAGTAGCCTTATTTACTACTTAAAGCTTTATAATTTTCTTTTATGCTAACACTAGCTTATATGTAATAATTACTGCCTTTTTTAAAACTTTCTTAATGTCACGGTCGGCATGCTCAAGCTACAAGCAAGAGGTGGTGTAACTCAACTAGATTAAACAAAGGAGCAGAGGAGCTGCTCTGCGAGTTTAAATATACATGTGTGCCCTCTGCCAAGGCGCTACTCGTAGCACTAGCGTGCTACTCGTTGCGCAAGCGAGGGAGCTGATGCCGCAGAGCATGTGAGGCGGTACACGCCGTCACACTTAAAAGCTTTTACTATAGACATTAGTAAGCTATCTATATTCCTTTAAATTTTTACTTTTATAAGCATTAATTATAACCTAAATTTAAAAGTATTACTAAGAGTTTACAACTACTAGGGCTTGTTATTAATAGGTAGTAGTAGTAATAAAGTATATAACTAGACATTAAGGGCTATTTTAAGTTATTTTAGGTTAAATAAGACTAAACTAGTGTCTTAAAACTCTTTTTAAATATTACTAAAAGTAATTACTACATTATAGGCACGTATAAAGTATAGTAGAAACTTAAGTTTTATAATATAAGTAATGTTAAATGGGCTCTAACAGCTAGCTGCTTATAGTATAAGCACTTAAGTAGCAAGAGTAAGAGTGGTGTACAGTGTGCACAGCGTATAAGGTAGGTAAGGTAAAGGCAACATGTTTCTAGTTCTATTACTTTTATCTTTCCTCTATATAGAGAAAAAGAGAGATATTTAGATGTTTATACATAAAAGTTTACACATAAGCATTATATAACATAGATATGTAATCCTGCTTCTACACAATTATTTATATCTAGGCTGCAACACTGCTACTATGTATAGACACTAGCAACTTTTTTTTTTATCTAAAGAGTTACCTTTTATACATGTTACCTCTCTTTTATCTATGTAAGTCTATCTAATTATATTCTACCTTTACTTTACCCTATTTATTAAGACTTGCCTTAGTAATGCTGTATGTTAAAATAGGCTAGTTACACTATATAAATAGCTTTATAAATAGTGTAAAGCATTTTAAGCTATTATTATCTAGCCTTTATACGCTTACTTTATAAGTAATTTAGTAGTATATAAACTATTTTATGTAGGGTTTTGTGCTAGAATAGTGTAAGATCTTTACATAGGCAGGTGCGTAGGGAGGTGTATATAATAAGGTCTTCTTTTTTTCTTTACCTTTTTTTCTTTATCCTTTACTTTTTAAGCCTTACTGTACTATTCCCTAGCTCTTTTCTTTTTTTATATAGTGCTAATAGTAACAGATACTTCTGCCTACACACACACACACACACACACATAGAGAGAGAGAGAGAGAGATGTCTCTCTAGCCTTTCTTCTCTACCTTTAGCGCTGTTAGTGCGGGCGTCTTTAACGTCCTTATGCAGTCTAGCAGCCTAGGGCGCATTTATGTTACTTTTTTAACTAGTTCTACTACTAATTAGTAGTTTATTTAGTGTCTTAGCATAAATATATAAATCTTTTAGCTTTTTTACTTTTTTTTTTATATAAAATGCTAATTATAGATAGGCTAAGAAGCAGCATGTAGCAGCTTTACTATTTTATAATATTAATATTATCTTGCCTACTAGCACTAATCTGCAGCTGTAGGCAGTAAAGGTTATATGTTATAAAAAGTACTTTTATACAGTCTTAGTTTAAAGTTATAGTTAAGTTTTAGTAACTTTATATACTTATTATTATAGTAGCACTACTAGTGCTTTTTTTTTTATTAAGTGTTATATGTTAGCTAACTTTTAGGCTAATGCCTACACTTTATGCGTATAGTAGAGCTGTAGTCTGCATTATAACTACTATATATAAGGGGTAGTAGCCTTTTCTTTTTCTATATACTAGGTAAATAGACTGTCCTTTTTACATATCCTTTTCTTCTAATCTTATAATAAGAAAAATAAGTGTGTATAATAAAAAAAATAAAAAAGATAAGCCTTATATAAAGGTGTTATTAGTCTAGTTAGTTTAAAGCATCTTTGCGCATAAAATCTAGCTAGTCTACAGATGCTTCTATCTAGACAGAGAGGTAGTTAGTTAAGACTAATAATTAAAAAGCCTAGTTTAGTGTTTTTTTTATATATATATTTACTAAGTTATTTTTACTATTAATTTACTTAATTTTAGTAATTTCTTTTTTTTATATAATTTATAAAGTAACATAATGTTAATTATAAGTTACTTTTTACTAGTAGTGCCTAGCTTAATAAGGTAATTATATAAAAACTTTAAATCTATATAGATTACTACTAAAATTAGTAGTAGTTTAAGTGTTTATATAATTTACTATAAAGTTATACTAAAAGTAATTACATTATTAAACCTTTTAACTATTTTATATAGTTTACTAGTAAAGACACTTTTAGTTACTCTTTTACACTTAGTAGAATTCTAGTGTATAATGTTGCCTAGTATTTTAAAGCAGTTACTTTACTTTATACAGTCCTTATTACCTAATATAATTAAAAATTCTAGCTATAAGCTAAGGTTCTTATTGTTAGTAAATAATCTATCTATAAAGATAAACAGCTTTGCATAATTAAGCTGTAATAGTAGAAAAGTAAGACTGCGCTTACTATTATCTATCTGCTATTAAATTTATGCGTTAAGTGTATTAATATTGTTATACAAAAGGTCTATAGTTTATGTAGTAATAAATAAGTTAAATGCTACCTCTAGTTAATATATAAATGCAATGTATACTTTTTTTATATGTTACTTAACATATTATTATATAGCATCTTTATCTTTTAAGTTAATTATATAAAGGTAGCTTACTTATCTTTTCTAAGTAAAAACTACTATGTTATGTGTAAGTTTAATTCTTTTACTATTAAACTTAATAAGTTACTTTTTTACTAAAATAGTTTTACTTTTTACATAAAACTTTACTTTTTATAGTCTTTTTTTTTATATAAAATTTTTTATTATAATGCTTAAAGTGTTATCTATTTATAAGCTAGTAATACTAAAAGTATACTCTTCTTTATTAGTAATTAAAAAGTAAGAGTTATATAAAAAGATGTGCATGCACAGCTTTTCTTTATAGTAGTTATAGTATGTTTTAAACTAATACAGTCCTAATTTAGTAGCTTTATATAAGAGTTGTACAACCTAGAGTATTATATTTAGTAGAAAGCTCTAGCGCATTTTCTTTAGTAGCTTTATGTATAGTGTGCGCATAAGCTTATTTATTAATTAAATGTATACTTATATAATATTATATAGTTTAAAATGCATTTTATATATAGCTTTTAGGCTTACTTTTATAGCTAAAAGTAGTCTCTAGCTTATTCTCTAAATAGTTAGTAACTAGGTAAGAATTTTTCTTTTCTCTTTATTCAAGTAGCTAGTAAATACTAGGTAGGATTTTTTATATAGTTAAGTTATTTTACCTTTTACTTTTTATATAAAGCAAAAGTTAAAAATTTAACTTTTATGCTTTATTAAGTTATATGCTATAACTTTAAAAGTGCTGTTAGTAATTAAAGTGTTTATCTTTATATAGTCTAATTTCTTAAATAGTTCTTTAAGTGTAGTAATTACACTATTTATATAAAGCTTAATAAATAAGGCTTAATTATTTTTTTTTTCTAGGTTAGAAATACCTAGTCTAGACTTTATATAAGTTTCCTTTACCTTTTACTTTTTCTAGTATTTATATCTTTTTTTTGCACTAGTGCAGCATTGCTATTTTAAAAAGCTTAGTTTATAGTAGGCTCTAGTTCTACTTTTATAACATTTTTATAAAGCTGTTTTTTCTTTCTTTTTTTTAAAAAATCCTTTTATATAGAGATTAGTTTATCTAGGTTGTCTGTTGTAGGTAGGTTATCTTTCTCTTTTTTTTTATAGTATAGTTTAACCTGCATACATTAGAGCTTTAGTAGGCTATTTTTTTTTAATAATAATGTTTCTTTCTTTAATACTCTTAATCTTATATAGGCTAGTCTAGCCTTTCTTCTTTCTTTATACTATAATCTCTAAGCTAAGAAAGAAGTTAAGAACTTTATATGTTGTAAAGCTATTATAAGTGTTAATTATATAATTAATGTGTCAGATATGCGCACCTACTGTCAAGACAGGAGGAACGTTTGACGAAAGCTGCTACATA
>NW_022985211.1:105383-110393 GCF_010093535.1 Lindgomyces ingoldianus
CATAGGGCTAGTGCGCGAGGGACTCGGATCGGCAGAACAAAAAGCCGAGCAACACAAGTAGAGCAGAAAAAGGATTAATAAATAAAAACATAATTAATACAATTAATTAATTATCCTATACATTATATCTAAACCTATTATTTATCTTAGGAAGCCTAGAAACAGTGCTTTAATCTGACAATTAAGAGTCTCAGTGCCTCCATCAATACAAAATGGCCACCCAGCCTCCTCGAGACGCGACAGTCGTCCTTCGAGACCACACCGACTACAGAGCCTGGATGATGCAGCTGCAATCGAGATGTGTAGCGCACGGCATCTGGCCGCAAGTGGATCCTAAGTTGACCATCCAAATAATCTCCAAACCAAGAGCTCTAGAGATGCCGCTAATAGCTGAGTTTTCACCAGCCTCCAACGTTAAAACGCCTACGCACCTAAACAAGCTATTAACAAGCAGTGTTAGAGCCTTTAAAGAAGCCATTAAATACTACAAGATTAAGGCTAACAAGTATAAGAGTAATAGACATAATTATAAAAGAGAGCAATTAAGCCTTTAATAGATTATTGTCTTTATCTAGTTAACAGTTAGCCTGCATCTGCAGCGTACATGCTGTTCCCTAGATTAACTACTTAGACAGTGAATTATAAACCTTAAAGCTACAGTAGGCGTTAACAACTAATTTAAACAAGAACGTGTGCACAACTAATATAATACATCCCTAAAGCTGCTAAGAAACGCGAGCATATAGAACCTGTAGCTAGCAGAGTATAATTACGCTGCCACAGAAGCAGAGACACAAAATGTTCTAGAAACAACGCAGTTTACTGCTGTAGCAAAGAACTTTCTAACTACTATAAATAAAGTTGCCCCTTATTAGTCTACAACCTTTTAGAAAAGTAGACAGTTTGCACTAAACATAAATTAAAAAAAAATAATAAAGCGCTTTTAAAAACACATAATGTTAAATTATCTAATACATACAGGAAAGCATAAAGCTACCTTTATAACAGATAACTTATTATACTTTACTAAAAGTAAGAAGACTACCTAGGGCATAAATAGAGACGCCTGTAGTGCAGAAGTTGTAACATTAAAAAAATAAAGTAGACCTTAACATTAATGTTATTAAAAAGATAACAGGAAGTTATCCTTAAGCTAGAAACCTACTAAAATAAAAGGCACTAAATGTCCTATATGCAGACACATCTATGCACTAAAGGACTGCTTCTATGTCTATCTAGACAAAGCACTAGACTAGTAGATGCTAAATAAAAGAGTTAAAAAGCTTATAGCATTAAAGCATAAGCATAACTTAGAATTTTAAGGCCTACTAAGAGGGCAGCGTAGACATAATTTAAAGATACTAATCCTAAAAAGTTTACATACACTTATGCTAGAAATACAAAAAGAGTAACTTAAAAGCTAGAAAGTATTAAGAGTTAAGGCAGCTATATTACTAGCTATAGTTAATTTAAACTAGAACAGATATCTGCTAAGAAAATTATTTATTCTTAACTTAAGCTTAACATGCTACATTATAAATAATCTTAATTAGATCTATAACTATTATTTACTAACACTAAAAGACTTTATCTAGTCTAGAAACTTTTACATATAGATTTAAGGCTATAAATTAATTACACTAAGCCTAAAAAGCAAGCATAGAACACATAGTTAAGTATACAGTCTTATACTTTATAACACTGCACTGTGCCTAGACCTGCTGTGCAACCTAGTCTTGTTTTACCTACTGCAACAGAAAGGAATCTAGTAGGACACACAAGCAGAGCTAACTGCTTTAAAGGCCCTAAACAGGACAATAATTAAAGATCTTATAGAGATTTATAGCTAATAGGTGTTAGAGTACTATCTACTACAGAAGGGCTTATATTATACACACATAATTAACACAAGAACTAAACATAGTCTATAAAAGGCATTAGCAGAGCTATAGCATAAGCGTCTAGGACACCCTAGACTAGCTACACTTTAACACCTTGTACAGTAAGCTAAGGGGGTGCAAATTAAAGAAATTACAACAGTCTAATATAACTTATGTAGCAGAGCTAAGATATAATAATAAATTAGCTGCGCACTATAAATTAGCAACAGTAGACCTAGCAAAAGACTATTAATTAATTTCTATGCATATAAAGCACAAAGCATTATAAAAGAGCAGAGTTAAATGCTAATTACTAATAAGTATTTTAGCCTCTAGTAGGACCTTTACTTTAAAAATAATAGGCCTACTAAATTAATTATTAAAGCTTTTATAATTTTTATCCTTTTTCTAAAAAACTATTATAACATTACTATAAAAGTTATTAAAGCTAATAATAAGATTACAATAGTAAAATTAGAAGTAGAACGCTAGCTAGCATTACATAGAATAACTATTAAGCCTTTAGCACTAGATACACAAGCCTAGAACAGAGGAGCTAAACGCTTAGAAGGTGTAAACAAGAAGAAGTTACAGGCTATGCAACTAGATGCTAACTTACTATAGGACATATAGCCATACATCACTAGAGCCAGCGTATACCTATACAATTAGACACTAAACTATGCTAATAACTAGAAGACACTATACAAGATCTTCTTTACATAAGCAGCTCTAAATAATAGAGTTGTTATATTAATTTAAAAGCTAAGCTTTACACATCTAAAAGCCTATAGCTATAAAGCATTTATAATAACTAATAACACACATTAGAATAAATCTAGGCTATAGAGGCTAGACCTAAAGGCGTAGATTAAATATCTAGTTAGGTACTAATTATTAAACATCTACTGCGTATAAATACTACTGCTAGTAAAAGTAATCTGTACACATAATGTTATTTTTAATAAACACTTAATCTTTAGCAGTAAGCCTAAAGACCTAATAAATAACCTTATACACAACATAGTAAAGAAAATTGCTATATATATTAGAATAATTAAGCTTCTAACACCTAGTTATTAGCTAAAGACAGAGTTATTCTACAAAGATAACACTATAGACAATACATTAAATTTTAATAAAGTAGACCTACTAGGCTACTATTAAAGAAGGAAGATTAGAGATAACTATCTATCTCCTCTAAACACTCTGCTACCTGCAGCATTACTTATGCAGTTAATAGCTAGAGCAGCACTAAAGCTAAGCTAAATAAAGTTGTTAAAGACTATACTATAGGCTGCAGCCTTTATAGCTAGCATAAGATCTAAAAGTGTAAAAAAGCATAGTAGCAAGACGCTAAATAAAGCAGCATTAATAAAAATGCTATTTAAAAAAAAGACACTTTATAGAAGTTAGCTGCTACTTCTACTATTAACCTAAAAGTAACTAGAGGAGCACTCTCTACATAAGATGTTTAAGGCAGCAAAAAGAACGCACCTAGACAGTTATTAGATAATAAAATCCTAGACAGAGGTCTAGATAAAGCTAATTAAGGCAGCTAGACAGCAGATTCTAGATTATATGTAGGTGTACACCTACAAGCTTAACAAGCACTATAGATTACAAAGATGTAAGGCGCAACTAGTAGTCTACAGTAATTAACAGAAAAACATTACTACATAAGATACCTACGCTGCCACCCTAGCAGGACGCTTATTTTAAATGCTAATAGTAATATCTGCACACTTTAACCTAGAGCTTAAACAATACAACATAACTAACGCGTTTGTACATGCAGCAATTAACCGCAATATCTACATGCAGATGCTAAGAGGCTATTAGAAACTAGGTATAATACTAAAGCTTTAAAAAGCACTATATAGCCTATAAATTTCTTTTCTACTCTAGTAACACTATTTTATAACAACTCTTAAAGGCCTTAGGTTCTTAGCTGTCCTATATAAACTCTACTACATAACTAAAGCTAGAATATTTGTCTTCTTCTATATAGACAACCTTATTGTTGCGTACAAGAAAGGCTCTAAAGCAGATGCACAGCGTGTAGTAGACTAGTTATAAGAGAAGTATACCCTAACAGAAGGCAAGGACCTATAATAGTTCTTAGGAGTTAAGATTATTAAAGATTAACAGCAATAAATAATTTAGCTATTATAGGCATTATATATTAACAAGATAGCTAGGCTAGCTAACAGAAAGAACCTGCAGCATGCTACACCTATAAGTAGAATTAAACTTATGCCGCAATCTAGTTTTGCAACCCTATTAGAAGTAAATTAATATTAGTAGAAAATTAGATCTCTACTCTTTGCAGCAGTTACTATAAGACTAGACATTGCCTTTGCTACATCACGCCTCGCACAGTTTCTCACAAATCCCGCATCTGACCATTAGGATGCAGCTGATCGAGTCATCCTGTACCTACATGCGACACAGACGTACGCACTTTAATTAGGAGGAGAAGACTACCTTATAGTAGCAAGCAATGCGTTATTTGTAGATAATATACTAGATAGAAAGAGCTTTTAGGGCTATGTTATTTAACTATTTAGCAGATAGATTGCATAGTAAGTAAATAAATAAGATATAGTCACAACATTAACAACAGAAGTAGAATTACTTGCACTATTCTAAGTTGCTAAGGAAGCTATGTTTATAAGAATGCTTTTTAATAAACTGCAGGTTAAGCTGCCTAATTTAACTATTATAATCTAGTGCAACAACAAGCAGACAATCTAACTAGTAAACAAAGAGATATCTTGACTTCAAACCAAGCTCTGACATGTCAACATCCATAACCACTGGCTCTGACAGGACGTCTCTTGACAAACGATTAAGGTTGTCTATGTCCCCTCCAGCAAGATGCTTGCGGACGGACTTACTAAAGCGCTTCTAGCCAGCAAATGGCCAAGCTTTCTTCAGCAAATTCGGCTAGTTGACGTTAGGGAGAGGATAGTCAGTCAGGAAGCGGATATGGAAGAGATTGAAGCAAGAATGGAAGCCCTAGAAGCATACTAAGGTTGCGCAATCGGGGACCAGCTTGAAGCATGTCCAAGCTGAGGGGGTGTGTCAGATATGCGCACCTACTGTTAAGACAGGAGGAACGTTTGAC
>NW_022985211.1:110753-154715 GCF_010093535.1 Lindgomyces ingoldianus
ATCCCATACATCATATCCAAACCCATCATTCATCTCAGGAAGCCTAGAAACAGTGCTTTAATCTGACATAATGTTTACTTTTACATAGTCTTTTTAAAGTATCTTTATTACCTTTTATACAGCGCTTGCTTATGTAATAATGTCTAGTAATAGTAAAAAGTCTAAGTTAATTTTTAAGTATGCTTTAAAAACTAGCAGTGTAGGTACTAGACTATGTAGGCTAGCTATGTTATTTAGAGCCTTAACTGCTATCTATAAAATAGCCTTATTATCTATATAGTTACCTAGCTTAGTCTTTAAGATGTTAAACACTTATTAGAAAGGTATATGCGTGCGCTTAACTTTTCTAACTGCCTAATATGCTTTTATAGGCATTTACCTGCATATAGCTTCTATAATCTTTATATAAGCTTAAAAATCTTTTAAAGCAAAGTTTATACTAGAGTTATGCATAATATAGTCTAAAGGTTTTTAATAGGTGTTAATCTAGCATTTGCATAGTGCATTTTAGGTATCTTATGTAGACATAAATTTTAAGAATGTAGCAGCCTAAAATAATATGTCTATATTAATAACATGTAAGACATTTTTATTATTAATTTATATAATGTTAATAATAACTTTATAGTTAAAGTAAGTGTTATTTTTAATTATTAACTTAAATTTTTATAAAGCTTAGTTATATAATTAGCAAAGGTAGCAGAACTTCTTAATCTTTTCTAGCACTACAGCATTAATGTTATAGCTAGCGCTAGTTAGCATTTTCTAGAGTCTCTTTATGCAGGGGTGTCTAAATTAGTAGTAAAGGCAGTAGAGTTCTAATTTAGTAAAAAAAAACATAAATTTTTTCTTACTAATATTAAAAAAAAACATAAATTTTTTCTTACTAATATTAAAAAAAAGGTGTCTTTATTTTTATATAATAAGTATAGTAGTTTTGTCTTTATATATAATAATATTTAAAATGTTATTAAAGTATGCCCTAAGTTAGTTAGCATTTACTAGTAATAGCAAAAATAGTGTTAAAGTTTTTAGAATGTAGTGTGTAACTAGACTAATTAAGTTCTAGATTTATATAGTACTAATTAATTTCTTTAGTGTCTAGCCTTTAAAGCTAATATTTATTTAGCTAGGTGTCTAATTAATTTCTATATATAAGTTCTCTTATATATACACCTTAAGTTAGAACTTGCTAATAGTAGAGATTTTTACTACGCCTATGTTCTATAGTTTACCTTAGTATACTATATAGTATTAGTTGTTAAGAATAAACTGCTTAGCATATTTTTTAGGTTTAATGCTATAGATGTCCTCTTCTATTACATAGTATAAATAGGCAGTAGAGGTAAGGTAGTTAATAGCTTTTTTAGTATCTTTACTTTTCTATTTTATTTTCTCTACATTATATAAATTATTTTTTTTCTTAGAGTAACTTTTAAAGTCTTAGATGTACAAGGTAATAGCTTTATATAATAAGGTCTTATTATAAAAATTTTTATATAAGGTAATGTACTAGTTTTTTACTTATGTATAGTTATTATAAAAGTAGTTTAATAACTAACATTCTTTTTTATAGCAGACAAAGCACTTCTTTATCTATGTGCAGTTGTCTTTAGATTGTAGCCTAAACCTAAATAAAGATCTTCTACATTATCCTTTTCTACACAAAGAGAAGCTTTTTTCTTATTATGTAGACTTTTATTATGCAGAGTTATATTAGCAGTCTATGTAGTATACATTAGGCAGTTCTTAGAGGTATTAGTTTACCCTTTAGTCTATAGTAACTTAAAGTAATGCTTATAAGTTACTAAATAAGGCTTTACATAAAAGCTTAATAGTAAACATAGCATATTCTAGTTCTAGTTATTCTTAATAGGCTTATATAATAGTAGTGTGCAGTAGAACATTTTTTTAAAATTTTATTTTTAGTGCTTTTTATATAAGTGTAAGCTTATTAATTATTATTTTAAAAACTTTATATAAACTTTTATTAAAGTTTTTTTATTAGTATTATATAAAAGTTATTATTATCTAGTCTATTTAGTACTAGCTATAGTTTATATTAGTGTTAAAGTAACTACTTAAAGTGTTATATAAATGCTTCTAGTTATATCTAGAGCCTATATTATACATATAGTACATATTTACCTAACCTTTTAAAATATTTAAAAAGATATCTATATACTAAGTTTTCTAGATATTTAGCTATTAATATAAATTAATAAAAATCTTTATTTTATTTATAAAAATGTTATATAGTTAACTTATATAGTTATTATTTTTTTTTATGCTTTTTAAAATTATATAATCTTATTTACTAAAAGTTTTTTTTTAGCAGTTTTCTTTTAAAGTAGAAGTTTGTACAGGTTATAATGTAGTATAGATTATGTAGGTAGTATTAGTAGTGTATACACTACTGCAGGCAGTAGTGTGTATAATTAAGGGTGTAGAGCAGGCGTTAGGTAAAGTAGCATGTATTATTTATATAGTAATTAGTGTAGTGCTAGCTAAAGTGTAGAAGTAAGTAATGCTAGTATATTTAGTATTAATAGTAGCATTATGTTTAGTCTACTTCTATATAAAGCCTTATATAGTAATAAAAGTTATATATAAAGCTTTTTTAGTGTAATTACTTTTTTTTATGCTATATTATATAGCTTCTAGGCTTAGGTACCTTTAGTGCTTAGCTATAGTGTAATTCTTTTATTCTTTAGTACTTATATAAGCTCCTGTTTAAACGTGCAGCTAAGTGCTAAAAAGTCTTATAGTGTTTATTTTTTAAAATCCTTTATATACGCACTTAAAAAAGTAACGCCTTTTTAAGTTATTATACATAAATTAGTAATTATATAACTTATATATAATTAAGTTTATAAGCTTATTAAAGCTTTTAACATGTTAATCTAATTATTCTAGTACTCTAGGCTAGTCTTGTTCTATAGTGTTGCCTCTAATATCCCTATGTCCTTTATAAGTTATTTATATAATAAAAATTATTCTTTATTCTTTTTATTATTATGTAAAGTTATTAGTTACTAATAAAATTTTATTATAATAGTATAGTTAATTACTTTTTTAGTAAATTACATAGGTACTGCTATTATCTAGCTGCTAAGTTATACAGCTTTAATAGCTTTAGTGTGCGCCTTACACTATCTCCTTTTTACTTTATATAGTAGCAGAGCTTACTGTATAGTGTAAAAGATTAATATACTATTATCTAGCTACTAGGTTATGCAGCTTTAGTAGCTTTAGTGTACATCTTATACTATCTCCTTTTTACTTTGTATAGTAGCAGAGCTTGCTATATAATGCAAAGAATTAATCTACTATTCTAAAAAATAAGTAACTAAATAAAGTACTTTATAAGGTGTAAGTACTTTACTATTACTTTTTCTAAAAAATAAGTAATAAAATAAAGTACTTTATAAGGTGTAAGTACTTTATTATTACTCTTATTAATTTACAGTTAATTAAATTAACTACTAATTAGTGTTAAATAAGCTCTAATAGCTAGCTGCTTATAGTATAAGCACTTAAGTAGTAAAAGTAAGAGTAGTGTACAGTGTACATAGTGTATAAGGTAGGTAAAGTAAGAGTAACATGTTTCTAGTTCTATTACTCTTGTCTTTCCTTTATATAGAAGAAAAGAGGGATATCTAGATGTTTGCGCACAGAGGTTTGCGCACAAGCATTATGTGACATAGATACGTAATCCTGCTCATGCGCGATCGTTCGTATCCAGGCCGCGACGCTGCTGCTACGTACGGACAAGTAATCTAGTTATACATAAGATCTTTAGCTTAGCACTTATACACCTTTTTTAAAGGGGTAAAACAACCTACATTAAAAGGCTATAAAAGGTGCAATAAGTATAAAAGTATATAAATAATAATAATTTTATTTTTTTTATAGTACTACAAGAAATTAAGTAAGTTATAGCTTTTATAGCTGTTAATAATAAAAAGCTAATAAGTGCTTATAACTTTTTTTTTATATGCTTATTAAAGTGCGTTAACTACTACAGCCTAAGCTTATTTATTGTCTAGCTGTTTTTAGAGACTGTAATAACCTAGTTCTAAGGTAAATTCTTTTTCTTATACTAAGTAAAAAGGTAATAGCAGCTCTTAAAGATAATAAAAAGTAAAATAGCTTACTTTATTATGTTAATGCTTTAAATAACTATTATCTACTTTTTATTACTTTACTATATTACTTTTAGCTGTCTTTATTTTTTTTAAGCTATAATAACTGCTCTAGTTAATATCTAGCCTATTATAAAGCTTAACTTATTAAAGTTATATGTGTCTTTATTTTAGATACTATACTTAGCTTTTATGTTAGCTACTAGGCAAAACTAGCCTTAAATAACTTTTAGATTTTTATAAAGCGCTTTTTTATAATTATACTTATAATTAAACTTTATTATAAACTTAGAGCAGTGCTTAACCTATATACTAGGCTAGTTTAAGCTAACTTAGCCTAGATTGCGCTCTGCGCGCAAGGAATTAGCTATATTAGCTATAGCTATAAGCCTAAAGGGAAATCTGCGCATAATAAGCTTAAGTATATACTTAATAACTACTTTTATTTTAAGCTTAGTTAGATTTCTTAATTTAGGCTAGTATTCTACTTATAAAGGCTGTCTAGCGCGTTAATTACTTAGTCTTATGTAAAAGACATTATAAATAGCTATAGTGTGTTATAAAAAAAGTTTTAAGTTTTATTTAAAAGCTTAAAAAGTAAGCTATATCTAACATTCTTTAGAAGATTTAATCTAGTGTTGTTATTAAGGCATTATGTAGATAGGTAGAGTGTAGTAGGGGCTTAGCAAAAGTAGCTGGCTAACCCGCTAGGTACGTTATACCTTTCTATTAACTAAGTAATCTATGCTTTTTATACTAGCTTTAAAAGCCTTAATGTACTTATATAAAGCTTTTAAAAGTCTTAGCTACTTTAGATACTTATTATAAAAAGAAATTATAAAATTTAAAGCCTTATACTAAACTAGATTAAAGTTATGTTCTTTTTATTATACTTAGTACTAAATTATTTTCTAGTAAAGCTTACTAGTAAGTATTTTCTTTACTTTCTACTTCTTTACTTTATTAATAACGTACTTTATAGGCAAGTTGCTCACACACCTAAGTTGCTTACTTTTGCTAAGACTCTACTACACTACCTTTTCTACACTAATGCATTTCTAATAACACTACTTAAATATGTTAAAGGAACATTAGATGTAGCTTACGCTTTAGGCTCTTAAATAAAACATAACACTTTTTAACTAACGCGTTGCAGCTATCTATAGGGTCTTTTAAAAAATAATAAGTAACTAACACACTAGATAACTTTTCTAAGCTAATTATACAGCTAACTTATAGAAGCTAGATAATAATAAGAAGCAGGTAATTATTTAGCACATACTTAAGCTAGATGTGTAAGGATTTCCCCCCTAGCTAGCAGCTATAGCTAATATAGCTAATTCTTTGCGCGCTAAGCATAATATAGGCTATGTTAGCATAAACTAGCTTAATATGTTTATTAAGTGTTACTTAGAGCTTAAAGTAAAGTTTAAGCGTAAGTATAACTATAAAAAAGCTTTTTATAAGAATCCTATAGTAATTTAAAGCTAGTTTAACCTTATAAAGAATATTAAAGCTAAGTATAGCATCTAGAATAATAACATGTACAACTTTAACAAAACAGAGTTTATAATAGGCTAGATATCTACTAGAGCAGTTATTATAAGTTTAGAGAGATAAGAACAGCTAAAAGCAGTCTAGCTAGGTAACTAGAAGTAGACAACAGCTATCTAGGGCATTAATGCTAAAAAGTAGGCTATTTTACCCTTTATTATTTTCTAGAGTAGCAACTACTTTTTAAACTAGTATAAAAAGGAAAATCTACTTTAGGATTAAGTTATTATAATCTTTAAGCGTAGCTAGACTACTAATTAGCTTAGTTTAGACTAGTTAAAGCACTTTAACATGCATATAAAAAAGTGTACTGTTAGCAGCTACTGTCTACTAGTTATTAATAGCTATAAAAGCTATAACTTGCTTTATTTCTAGTAATACTATAAAAATAATAAGATTATTACTATTTATATGCTTTTTTACTTATTGCACTTTTTATAGCTACTTAATGTAGGTTGTTTTACTCTTTTAAAGAAGGTGTATAAGCGCTAAGCTAAAAACCTTATGCGTAACTAGATTACCTATATTATAAAAATAAAGTTTTTACTATGCTTTAAAGCAGCCTATAATGCTATAATTACTTCTAGTAATATCTAAGAAAAGTTTTAAGGCGCTAGATTAGTTTCTTTTAACCTATAATAAGTTATAATAGGCCTTAATGTAAAGTTGCGCACTTTATTACTACTACTACCTATATACAATAAGCCCTAGTAGTTGTAAACCCTAAGTAATACCCTAAAACTTAGGTTATAATTAATGCTTATAAAGATAAAAATTTAGAAGCATATAAATAGTTTACTAACTTTTATAGTTAAGGTGTTTAAGAAAGTTTTAAAAAGGGCAGTAATAATTACATATAAGCTAGTGTTAGTGTAATAAGAAATTACTAAGCTTTAAGCAGCTAATAAGGCTGCTATATAACATAAATTGCATAAAAGAAAGTAGATTAAGGCAGAAGAGACTTTAATAATTTAGAAAGGCCTACGCTTAACAGCTCTAAAGGAGTTTAGGGCGCGCAGTAACAGGAAGAAGGCAAAGAAGCAGGTGTAAGCTAAAGTAAGTAAGCTATCCTAAAGGCGCTGCAGACAGTGCAATTAGACTAGGCATAACGCGCAAATGTGTAAGCAAGAAGTAGAAGTAGTATCTAAATAATATTCTAGGCTATACTGTACTATATAGTGCTAGAGCGGGTTGTTATGGGCTATAATAGAGTTTGTTAGGGTGGGGTCTTGGCAAAAGTAAGCGACTCGGGTGTGTGAGCGACTCGCCTATGAAGTACGTTAGTAATTGTAAAAGAGTTTAGAAGTTTTTATTTAAAAGTAAATTTTAAACGTGTTTATAAAGTATATTTAGTGTAAAGATGTTATGTATCTTTAACTTTAAAAGTAGCTTTAAGTAGTATAAGTTTCTAAATTATTTAAGTACTTTGAAAAGGCTTTTTTTTAATTAGATAGTGTAACGGCGCAGGCAAGACAATGGGTCTGAATGCGGTATGAATCCACTCAGAGGCATATGGGAGTGCGTGGGGACTCAGAGACCTGGGAATACTAATAACACCTATAGGCCTTGTACGTAGGATATTAGAAAACTACTAAGCTAGCTACAGAGGCAAGGTGCAACTAAATACATAAGGGAATAGGGGTAACTATAGGGGACTAGGTTAAGTCATAGTTAGGGCTAATACAGGGACCCTTTAGATAGGATCTAAGCAACCTAATATAGAACAATTTGTAGAATTATTACACTACTCCCCTCTCTATAGGCTAATAGTCCCTATCTATAGTGTTTAGAAAGTATTTAGAACTACTTTAAAACTAATTTAAATAAGATATAATAAGTACTACTGTCTTAACTAAAATTTCTTATTACTAAGAAATAAACTAAAAACCTAATACTAATATAATGCCTTTTGTTGAATGGGCTCCGACAGCTAGCTGCTTATAGTATGAGCACTTAAGTAGCAAGAGTAAGAGTGGTGTACAGTGTGCACAGCGTACAAGGTAGGTAAGGTGAGGGCAACATGTTTCTAGTTCTATTGCTCTTGTCTTTCCTCTGTACAGAGGAAAAGGGGGATATCTAGATGTTCGCGCACAGAGGTTCGCGCACAAGCATCACGTGACATAGATACGTGATCCTGCTCGTGCGCGATCGCTTGTATCCAGGCCGCGACGCTGCTGCTGCGTACAGACACTAGCAACTTTTCTTTTTGTCTAAAGAGTTGCGTTCTGCCTTTACTCCACCCCTATTTGTTAGGACTTGCCTTAGTGATGCTGTGCGTTAGGATAGGCTAGTTGCGCTATGTAAATAGCTCTTCTCTTCTTTATCCTTCGCTTTCTAAGCCCTGCTGTACAAT
The DNA here is from genome assembly GCF_010093535.1 of Lindgomyces ingoldianus. Taxonomy (NCBI): domain Eukaryota; kingdom Fungi; phylum Ascomycota; class Dothideomycetes; order Pleosporales; family Lindgomycetaceae; genus Lindgomyces; species Lindgomyces ingoldianus. The sequence continues at coordinate 118,806 of NW_022985211.1, forward strand.
CCCCTGGCTCTTTTCTCTTTTTGTACAGTGCTGACAGTAACAGATCCTTATAATAAGAAAGATAAGTGTGTATAATACAAAAAAAAAATAAAACAAAAGAAAATAGGCCTTATACAAAGGCGTTGTTAGTCTAGTTAGTCTAAGGCATCTTTACGCACAGGATCTAGCTGGTCCACAGATGCTTCTATCTAGACAGAGAGGCAGTTAGTTAGGACTAATAATTAAAGAGCCTAGTTTAGTGTTTTTTTTATACATACATCTACTAAGTTATCTTTACTATTAATCTACTTAATTTTAGTAATTTCCCTTTTCTTGTACAATTTACAGAGTAACATAATGTTAATTATAAGTTGCTTTTTACTAGTAGTGCCTAGCTTAATAAGGCAATTATATAGAAACCTTAAATTTGTGTAGATTACTACTAGAATTAGTAGCAGTTTAAGTGTTTATATAATTTGCTATAGAGTTATACTAAAAGTAATTGCATTATTAAACCCTCTAACTATTCTGTACAGTTTACTAGTAAGGACACTCTTAGTTACTCTTTTACACTTAGTAGAATTCTAGTGTATAATGTTGCCTAGTATTTTAAAGCAGTTACTTTACTTTATATAGTCCTTATTACCTAATATAATTAAAAATTCTAGCTATAAGCTAAGGTCCTTATTATTAGTAAATAATCTATCTATAAAGATAAACAGCTTTGCATAATTAAGCTGTAATAGTAGAAAAGTAAGACTGCGCTTACTATTATCTATCTGCTATTAAATTTATGCGTTAAGTGTATTAATATTGTTATGCAAAAGGTCTATAGTTTATGTAGTAATAAAAAGGTTAAATGCTGCCTTTAGTTAACATATAGATGTAATGTATGCTCTTTTTACATGTTACTTAACATATTATTATATAGCATCCTTATTCTCTAGGTTAATTATATAAAGGTAGCTTACTTATTTTTTTTAAGTAAAAACTACTATGTTCTATGTAAGTTTAATCCTTTTACTATTAAACTTAATAAGTTACTTTTTTACTAAAATAGTTTTACTTTTTATATAAAACTTTGCTTTTTATAGTTTTTTCTTTTCTCTTTACACAAAATCCTTTGTTATAATGCTTAAAGTATTATTTATTTATAAGCTAGTAATACTAAAGGTGTGCTCTCCTTTATTAGTAATTAAAAAGTAGAAGTTGTATAAAGAGATGTGCATGCACAGCTTTTTTTTATAGTAGTTATAGTATGTCTTAAACTAATACAGTCCTAATTTAGCAGTTTTATATAAGAGTTGTACAACCTAGAGTATTATATTTAGTAGAAAACTCTACTGCATCTTTTTTAGTAGCTTTGTGTATAGCGTGCGCATAAGCTTATCTATTAATTAGATGTATACTTATGTAATATTACATAGTTTAAAATACATTCTATACATAGCTCTTAGGCTTACTTTTATAGCTAAAAGTAGTCTTTAGCTTATTCTCTAAATAGTTAGTAACTAAGTAAGAATTTCTTTTTTCTTTTTATCTAAGTAGCTAGTAAACACTAGGCAGGATTTCTTATATAGTTAAGTTGTTTTACCTTTTACTTTTTATATAAAGTAAAGGTTAAAAATCTAACCTTTGTGCCTTATTAGGTTGTACACTATAACCTTAAAAGTACTGTTAGTAATTAAAGTGTTTATCTCTATATAGTCTAATTTTTTAAATAGTTCTTTAAGTATAGTAATTACACTGTCTATACAGAGCTTAATAGATAAGGCCTAATTATTCTTTTTCTTTTAGGTTAGAAATACCTAGTCTAGACTTTATATAAGTTTTTTTTACTTTTTACTTTTTCTAGTATCTATATCTTTCTTTTGCACTAGTGCAGCATTACTATTCTAAGAGGCTTAGTTTATAGTAGGCTTTAGTTCTGCCTTTACAACATTCTTATAAGGCTGTTTTTTTTTTCTTTTTTTTAAAAAAATTTTTTTATACAGGGATTAGTTTATCTAGGTTATCTGTTATAAGTAAGTTGTCTTTTTTCTTTTCTTTATAGTATAGTTTAACCTGCGTACATTAGAGCTTTAGTAGGCTATTCTCCTTTTTAATAATAACATCTCTCTCTGTAATGCTCTTAATCTTGTACAGGCTAGTCTAGCCTTTCTTCTCCCTCTATGCTATAATCTTTAAGCTAAGAGGAAAGTTAAGAACTTTATATGTTATAAGGCTATTATAAGTATTAATTATATAATTAATGTTTACTTTTACACAGTTTTTTTAAAGTATCTTTATTACCTTTTATATAGTGCTTACTTATGTAATAATGTCTAGTAATAGTAGAAAGTCTAGGTTAATTCTTAAGTATACCCTAAAAACTAGCAGTGTAGGTACTAGACTGTGCAGGCTAGCTGTGTTATTTAGAGCCTTAACTACTATCTATAGGATAGCCTTATTATTTATACAGTCACCTAGCTTAGTCTTTAGGATGTTAAACACTTATTAGAGAGGTGTGTGCGCGCGCTTAACTTTTCTAACTACTTAATGTGCTTCTATAGGCATCTGCCTATATATAGCTCTTATAATCTTTGCATAAGCTTAAAAATCCTTTAAAGCAAAGTTTATACTAAGGTTATACATAATATAGTTTAGAGGTTCTTAATAGGTGTTAATCTAGCATTTATATAGTGCATCCTAGGTATCTTATGCAGACATAGATTTTAGAAATGTAGTAGCCTAAAATAATATGTTTATATTAATAACATGTAGAACATTTTTATTATTAATTTATACAACATTAATAATAACTTTATAGTTTAAGTAAGTGTTATTTTTAATTATAAACTTAAATTTTTATAGGGCTTAGTTATATAATTAGTAGAGGTAGCAGAACTTTTTAATCTCTTCTAGCACTACAGTATTAACATTATAGCTAGCGCTAGTTAGCATTTTTTAAAGTCTTTTTATGTAGGGGTGTTTAAATTAGCAGTAAAAGCAGTAAAGTTCTAATTTAGTAAAGAAAAACATAAATTCCTCTTTACTAATATTAAAAAAAAAGTGTCTCTTTTTTTATATAATAAGTACAGTAGTTTTGTTTTTATGTATAATAATATTTAAAATATTATTAAAGTATGCCCTAAGTTAGTTAGCATTTGCTAGTAATAGTAGAAATAGTGTTAGAGTCTCTAAAATGTAGTATATAACTAGACTAATTAAGTTCTAGATTTATATAGTACTAATTAATTTTTTTAGTGTTTAGCCTTTAAAGCTAATATTTATTTAGCTAGGTGTCTAATTAATTTCTATATATAAGTTCTCTTATATGTACGCCTTAAGTTAGGACTTGCTAATAGTAAAGATCTTTACTGCGCCTATATCCTATAGTTTGCCTTAGTATACTATATATTATTAGTTATTAAAAATAAACTACTTAGCATATTCTTTAGGTTTAATGCTGTAGATGTTCTCTTCTATTACATAGTATAGATAAGTAGTAGAAGTAAGGTAGTTAATAGCTTTTTTAGCATTTTTACTTTTCTATTTTATTTCTTCTGCATTATGCAAATTATTTTTTTTCTTAAAGTAACTTTTAAAGTCTTAAATGTATAAAGTAATAGCTTTATATAATAAAGTCTTATTATAAAAATCTTTATATAAGGCAACATACTAGTTCTTTACTTGCGTATAGTTATTATAAGAGTAGTTTAATAACTAATATTTTTTTTTATAGCAGACAAAGTACTTCTTTATCTATGTGCAGTTGTCTTTAGATTATAGCCTAAACCTAGATAAAGATTTTCTACATTATCCTCTTTTACGCAAAAAGAGGCTTTTTTTTTATTATGCAGAGTTGTATTAGCAGTCTATGTAGTATGCATTAAGCAGTTCCTAGAGGTATTAGTTTGCCCTTTAGTTTATAGTAACTTAAAGTAATGCCTATAAGTTGCTAAATAAAGCTTTATATAAAGGCTTAATAGTAAACATAGCATGTTCTAGTTCTAGTTATCCTTAATAGGCTTATATAATAGTAGTGTGCAGTAGAACATTCTCTTAAAATTTTATTTTTAGTGCCTTTTATGTAAGTATAAGCTTATTAATTATTATTTTAAAAACTTTATATAAACTTTTATTAAAGTTTTTTTATTAGTATTATGTAAAAGTTATTATTATCTAGTTTATCTAGTACTAGCTATAGTTTACATTAGTGTTAAAGTAACTACTTAAGGTGTTATACAAATGCTTCTAGTTATGTCTAAAGCTTATATTGTGCATATAGTATATATTTACCTAACCTTTTAAGATATTTAAAAAGATGTCTATGTACTAAGTTTCCTAGATATTTAGCTATTAACATAGATTAATAAAGATCCTTATTTTATTTATAAAGATGTTATATAGTTAACTTATGTAGTTATTATCTTTTTTTTATGCTTTTTAAAATTATATAATTTTATTTGCTAAAAGTTTTTTTTTAGTAGTTTCTCTTTAAGGTAGAAGTTTATATAGGTTGTAATGTAGTATAGATTGTGCAGGTAGTATTAGTAGTGTATACACTACTGCAGGCAGTAGTGTGTACAATTAAGGGTGTAGAGCAGGCGTTAGGTAGGGTAGCATGTATTGTTTATATAGTAATTAGTGTAGTGCTAGCTAAAGTGTAGGAGCAAGTAATGCTAGTACATTTAGTGTTAATAGTAGTATTATGTTTAGTTTACTTCTATGTAGAGCCTTATATAGTAATAAAAGTTATGTATAAAGCTTTTCTAGTGTAATTACTTTTTTTTATGCTATATTATACAGCTTTTAGGCTTAGGTACATTTAGTGCCTAGCTATAGTGTAATTCTCTTATCTTCTAGCACTTATATAAGCTCCCTTTTAAACGCGTAGCTAAGTGCTAAAAAGTCTTATAGTGTCTATCTTTTAAAATCCTTTATATACACACTTAAAAAAGTAGCGCCCTTCTAAGTTGTTATATATAGATTTGTAATTATATAACTTATATATAATTAAGTTTATAAGCTTATTAAAGCTTCTAACATGTTAATCTTGTTATTCTAGTACTCTAGGCTAGTCTTGTTTTATAGTGTTGCCTCTAATATCTCTATGTCCTTTATAAGTTATTTATATAATAGAAATTATTTCTTATTTTTTTTATTATTACACAGAGTTGTTAGTTGCTAATAAGATTTTATTATAATAGTATAGTTAATTACTTTTTTAGTAGATTGTGCAGGTACTGCTGTTATCTAGCTGCTAAGTTATGCAGCTTTAATAGCTTTAGTGTGCGCCTTATACTATCTCCTTTTTACTTTATACAGTAGCAGAGCTTACTATGCAATATAAAGAATTAATGTGCTATTGTCTAGCTGCTAAGTTATATAGCTTTAGTAGCTTTAGTGTGTGTCTTACACTATTTTCTTCTTACTCTATATAGTAGTAGAGCTTGCTGTATAATGCAAAGAATTAATCTGCTATTCTAAAAAATAAGTAACTAAATAAAGTACTTTGCAGAGTGTAAGTGCTCTATTATTACTCTTTTTAAAAAATAAGTAATAAAATAAAGTACCTTATAAAGTGTAAGTACTTTATTATTACTTTTGCTAATTTATAGTTAATTAAATTAACTACTAATTAGTGTTAAATAAGCTCTAATAGCTAGCTGCTTATAGTATAAGCACTTAAGTAGTAAAAGTAAGAGTAGTGTATAGTGTGCATAGTGTATAAGGTAGGTAAAGTAAGAGTAACATGTTTCTAGTTTTATTGCTCTTGTCTTTCCTCTGTATAAAGGAAAAAGGGGATATCTAGATGTTTGCGCACAGAGGTTTACGCACAAGCATCACGTGACATAGATACGTGATCCTGCTCGTGCGCGATCGCTTGTATCCAGGCCGCGACGCTGCTGCTGCGTACAGACACCTTTATTTTAATGTTTTTATTTAGTAGTACCTAGTAGTGTAGTTATTATTAATATAGTAAATTTGTTATTTATAGTAATAAGTGTTTACTTACTTTACCTATATAGTCTAGTTAATTTTGTTAGTTTTTTTTTTTAGCTATTATCTAAATCTCTACTTTAGAGGTATTATTATGCACCTAACATCCTATAGCTTAGTCTGCTAACTAATAATAGCATTAAAGAAAATTACTATGCTGCTCTGCCTCTCTTCTAGAGCCTCTTTAAAGGCGTTTTAAGTTATCTACTTTTAAGCTGCCTACGCTCTTGCCTACAGCTTTTAAGTTAAGTTTTTCTATTAGTCCTTTAAATTAAAGAAATGTAAATATTACACTTTACATAATAAAAAATGCAACCCTATATAAATATAGTTTAATACTGCTAGGGTATAGTTTACTAACACACATGTAGGTCTCTTTTTATTACAAGAAGGAATTCCTAGTCCTTTAAAGCTATCTTAAGCTATAGGCAGCAGCCTAAAATGTAAGGAGTAAAGAGAATAAAAAAGAAGCTTTTAAAGCTATTTTAGAGTTTACTTAGAACCTAGCGCAGGTAGTGTAGGTTATAAAGAGTTAGGAAGCTAGGCTTCCTGCAGCTAGTGTTTAAGTAGCCTTATTCTACTAAAATACTAAGCTGCTCTAACAGGTTTTAGCCTTAAAAGCTCTAGTGTTTAACCTTTAGGCAGACATTGCAGCGCTTTTAGGCGGCTAAGGATAAGGTAAAGGGGGTTTAGAGAGAGTCTAGAGGGGGGAGAGGAGAGGAAGAAGGGCAGAGGAGGAGAAAGAGAAGAGTCTAGAGGTGTCTAACAGCTTGCTGTTAGACCTCCTAAGCAACATGTCTATAGAGTTATAATAATATTATGTAAAAATATAATCTAACTTTTTACTCTTATACCTTATTATCTACTAAGTAATCTATACCTTCTATACTAGCTTTAAAAGCCTTAATCTACTTTTATAAAGCTCTTAGTAGTCCTAGCTAATTTAGATGCTTATTATAAAAGGCTTTTAATTTATAAAAAGAACCTATAAAATTTAACGCCTTATACTAGACTAGATTAGAGTTATGTTTTACCTATTTTACTTAGTACTTAAGCGTTTTCTAGTAGAGCTTACTAGCAAGTATTTTCTCTACTTTTTACTTCTCTACTTTATTAATAGTAATGCTAGGGGGTCTTAGAAGTTTTTATTTTAAAAGAGAATCTTAGAGGTCTTTGCAGAGCACTTTTAGTGCAAAAACATTATGTATCTTTAACCCTAAGGGTAGTTCTAGGCAGTATAAGTTACTAACTTACTTAAGTACTTTAAAAGAACTTTTTTATTAATTAGATAGTTTTTAGCTAAGTCTCTAAACAGCTTGGTTCTTTATGCTTAGGTAGACTATGTTACTAACCTTCTAGTTAACTAGCTAGCAGTAGCAGTTAACTATAGTTTACATCTAATCCTAGGCCTTTTCTATATAGGTCTTTACTAGCTTCTAAGCTGCGTGCATGTAAGTTGCTAATGCTAAGGCATCTTTCTAATTTAACTTGTCTATAGCTGTAATAAGTTCTGTAGAATGTTTCTAGTCCTAGCTTTAACATAGTTTAGAGCTGTATAGAACTTAATATAAAGATATTTTAATTATTACATAAGGCAAGGTTATCTAAGCCTAATTAATTAAAGGCAGTAAGGAACTCTAGTTATTTTAGTAAAAGAATATAAAAAGTCTTAGTCTTTAATTACTATACTTATTTATAATCTCTGTTTAGCTATCTGTTTTTTTATAATAGGCAGCAAAAAGCTTAACTTTTACACTTAAAATTTAACAGAATTTAGACTAGAAACTAGATACAAACTAAGGTCCTTAATTAAAAATAATAGTTTTAGGTGTGTAGCTAAAATAGTACACTTATTAAATAAATAAAGCAGCTATTTTTTAAGCGTTAATTATTTTATAGTAAAAGATAAAAATAGGTTGTTTTAATAAGTAATTAATTATAACTATAATTTAATTATATCTAGACTTGTCTTTAAAAAACTCCTTAAAGTTAATGCATAGGTGCTGCATTAGTTAAGTAGGAATTAGCAGAGGGTAGATAAAGCGTAGGGTTTAGGTCTGTTTTAGATAAGCCTTACAACAAAAAAGGTAATTCTATACATATTATTTACAAGTAGCCTCTATACTCTTCTAGTAGTACTTTTAGGCTAGTAACTAATAGGTCTTAGTAGCACTTAAGTGTGCTAAGGATACCTAGTTATAGACTTTTTAGATAAGTTAGGTACATAGTAACAAGTCTGCTAGCACACATAAGCAGTTATTATAAAGAAGTAGTCTGTTTCCTATTTAATAATAGCAGAGTAAGATTTTTTACTCTTACATAAAAAAGGCTTAATTTTTTTAGAGTAATGTGTTAATTAATTCTAAAAAATCTAAAAACATAACTGAATTTAGTCTTTCTATAACATTTAGTAAGGTTGCTTAAGTTATTATTTAAGTAATATAGTACTAGGCTAATTCCTTATTAATTTAGGGGTAGAGTTAGTGTAGTCTAAGTAGGACTCTTAACTAGTTATTAGTTTAAGCTGCTTTTAAATTTTCTACGTCTTATTTACAACAGCTAAAGATGTCTGCCCTAGCATTGTTCTTACTAAGGGTGTACTTAATTTAGAAGTAATACTAAGCTAACTTTTTCGCTTAATAGACCTAATAAGCATTTAGCACCTTTATTATTATAAAGTACTTTAATAACTAATAATTAGTATATACTAGAGTGCTTGTTGTTGCTAATATAAGCTTAGCCTTTTATTATTTAAACACTATAATAATTGCAAATAGCTTCTTATTATATATTTCTTAGTTTAGCTCTAAACTAGATAGTACCTTGCTATAGAATAAAACAGGGCACTAATTTCTATTAGCATGTTTCTAAGATAGGACTCCTACTACTACTCTATTAAAAGTGTTAGTTTTAATTTTAGTTTATAATATAAAGTTAAAATAGCAGAGTGTAGGTATTCTTAGTAGCTTAGACTTTAGCTTTTTAAAAGCTATATTACACTCTAAAGTCTATATAAAAGGGGTAGTAGAACTTTAAAGCGCAATAATTAGTTTTACTATATAAAAGAATTCTAAAATAAATTATTAATAAAATCTAGTAAAGCCTAGGAAGGATTTTACACCTGTTATAGTAGTAGGCGCCTGCTAGTTGCGTAGCACCTCTACTTTCTAGGGGTTAACTTCTAGTTCTTTGTTTAAGAGTATATAGCTAAGATACTTTATTTAAGTAATATAAAATTTACTTTTTCTAATCTTTACTTATAATTCTGCTTACTAGAGCCTTTTTAAGACCTTTTTAACATAGAAGATATAAGTTGCTTTATTTTTAAAGTAGATAAAAATGTTATTTAGATAAGTAATGTAAAAGTTATCTAGGTAGTTAATTAATACATTATTTATATAGCGCTAGTAAGTTACTAGGCTATTATATAATCTAAAAAGCAAGACTTTACACTTATATATTCTATATTATGTCTAAAAGGTTATACACTTTTTAAAGCTTAGGTCTATCCTAATCTTGTTAAAAGCTGCGCAAATATTAAACTTTATAAAAATAGCTGCTTTTATAGGTCTTAATAAGAGTTTGTTTATACATAGTATTAGATACATATTTTTATAGGTAATAGCATTAAGTTTACAGTAATTAACATAAATATGTAAGTTGCTATTTAGTTTCTGTACATAAAAAATAAGAAATGTAAAAGGGCTCTAACTCTGCTTAATAAAGCTATATTTTAGATTATTTATAACATACTTCTTTATTACCTCTAGTTCCTTAACGTTTTATTTGTATAAGAGGCTATAACTATTAAGAAGAGGTTCTGTAAGAACAATCTTATAGTTGTATAGGCAATGTGCTAGTAATTAGTAGGCTGCAGTGTAGCTAAATACATCTTAGTACTAACAGTATTTAGATAGTAATTAGAGGTTTACTAATGCTTTAGTTTTATATTTATTATCTAACTATAAAGCTTGCTTGTCTTTAATTAACTACTTAATTTTATAAATAAAAGTTAAAAAGAACTTATTTTTTTTTATATTAAAATAAAAAGCATTTACTAAAATTAAGGCAATAGTAGCTAAATAGACCTTCTTTAAACCTATTCTAGACTTCTTAATAAATAGGCAGAAGAATAATTTAAGTGTCTTTAAACTATAGATAATAAGAGATCTGTATAATTTTAGTAGCCTTAGTAAACCCTTAATACAGTAGATTATTAGGCTGTATAACTACTAAAATTAGTTTTTTTCTTATAGTGTGTTATGTTATTTAATATCTAGCTCTACTTCTTTATTATGCGCAGGCTAGGTTAATTGCATAAGCAAAGGCAGTAAAGGTTTATAAGTAAGTAGATATTTACTAGGCTATATAATCTAATTTCTCTTTATATCTAAATAAAGTTTAAAACAATGTAACTATTTAATGCTAATAATATAATTCTAAGAGCTAAGGTCTATAATAACAAAGAGGCAGTTTTAGATACTTCTTGTCCGTACGCAGCAGCAGCGTCGCGGCCTGGATACGAGCGATCGCGCACGAGCAGGATCACGTATCTATGTTACATAATGCTTGTGCGTAAACCTCTGTGCATAAACATCTAGATATCCCCTTTTTTTTTTATATAAAGAAAAGACAAGAGTAATAGAACTAGAAGTATGTTACTCTTACCTTACCTACCTTATACACTGTGCATACTATACACTACTCTTACTTTTACTACTTAAGTGCTTATACTATAAGCAGCTAGCTATTAGAGCCTATTTAACACTAATTAGTAGTTAATTTAATTAACTATAAATTAGTAAAAGTAATAATAAAGTACTTACACTTTATAAAGTACTTTATTTTATTACTTATCTTTTAGAAAGAGTAATAGCAGAGTACTTATGCTTTATAAAGTACTTTATTTTATTACTTATCTCTTAGAATAGCAAATTAATCCTTTACATTATACAGCAAGCTCTGCTACTATATAGAGTAAGAAGAAGATAGTGTAAGACGCACACTAAAGCTACTAAAGCTATATAACTTAGTAGCTAGACAATAGCACATTAATTATTTACATTATACAGTAAGCTCTGCTACTATACAAAGTAAGGAGGAGATAGTGTAAGGCGCACACTAAAGCTATTAAAGCTGCACAACCTAGCAGCTAGATAATAGCAGTACCTGCGCAATCTACTGCACAAGTAATTAACTTTACACTTTATAAGGCACTTTGTTTTATTACTTATTTTTTAGAAAAAGTAATAATAAAGTACTTATACTTTATAAGGTACTTTATTTAGTTACTTATTTCTTAAAATAGTAAATTAATTCTTTACATTATACAGCAAGCTCTGCTACTGTACAAAGTAAAAAGGAAATAGTGTAAGGCGCACACTAAAGCTATTAAAGCTGCACAACTTAGCAGCTAGATAACAGCAGTACCTACATAATTTACTAGAAAAGTAATTAACTATACTATTATAATAAAATTTTATTAGCAACTAATAACTCTACATAATAATAAGAAAAATAAAAAATAATTTTTATTATATAAATAACTTATAAAAGATATAAAAATATTAGAGGTAACACTATAAAATAAGACTAGCCTAGAGTACTAGAATAATAAAATTAACATGTTAAAGGCTTTAATAAGCCTATAAACTTAATTATATATAAGTTATATAATTACTAATCTATGCATAATAACTTAAAAGGGCGCTACCTTTTTAAGTGTGTACATAAAAAATTTTAAAAAATAGACACTATAAGACTTTTTAGCACTTAGCTGTGTGTTTAAAAGGGAGCTTATATAAGTGCTAAAGGATAAGAGAATTACACTATAGCTAGGCACTAAAGGTACTTAAGCCTAGAAGCTATATAATATAGCATAAAAAAAAGTAATTGCACTAAAAAGGCTTTATATATAACTTTTATTACTATATAAAGCTCTACATAAAAGTAGACTAAATGTAATGCTACTATTAACACTAAATGTACTAGTATTACCTACTCTTACACCTTAACTAGCACTACACTAATTACTGTACAAACAATACATGCTACCCTACCTAACGCCTGCTCTACACCCTTAATTGTACACACCACTGCCTGCAGTAGTGTATGCACTACTAATACTACCTGCATAATCTATACTATATTACAACCTGTACAAACTTTTACTTTAAAGAGAAACTGCTAAAGAAAAACTTCTAGTAAATAAAATTATATAATTTTAAAAAGTATAAAAGAAAAATAATAACTACATAAGTTAACTATATAACATTTTTATAAATAAAATAAAAAATTTTATTAATTTATATTAATAGCTAGATATTTAAAAAACTTAGTATATAGACATCTTTCTAAATATCCTAAAAGGTTAGGTAAATATATACTATATGCATAATATAGGCTCTAGACATAACTAGAAGCATTTATATAACACCTTAAGTAGTTACTTTAACACTAATGTAAACTATAGCTAGTACTAGATAAACTAGATAATAATAACTTTTATATAATACTAATAAAAAAACTTTAATAAAAGTTTATATAAAGTTTTTAAAATAATAATTAATAAGCTTACACTTATATAAAGAGCACTAAAAATAAAATTTTAAGAGACTATTCTACTGCACACTACTATTATATAAGCCTGTTAAGGATAACTAAAACTAGAATATGCTATGTTTACTATTAAGCCTTTATATAAAGCCTTACTTAGCAACTTATAAGCATTACTTTAAGTTACTATAGACTAAAAGGTAAACTAATACCTCTAGAAACTGCCTAATGCATACTATATAAACTGCTAATATAACTTTACATAACAAAAAAAAAGCTTCTCTCTGCGTAGAAAAAGATAATGTAAAAAATCTTTATTTAGGTTTAGGCTATAATCTAGAGATAACTATACACAGATAAAGAAGTGCTTTGTCTGCTATAAAAAAAATATTAGTTATTAAACTACTCTTATAATAACTATACATAAGTAAAAAACTAGTACATTACTTTATATAAAGATTTTTATAATAAGACTTTATTATATAAAGCTATTACTTTATACATCTAAAACTTTAAAAGTTACTCTAAGGAAGAGAATAATTTACATAATATAAAAAAATAAAATAAAAAAGTAAGGATGCTAAAAAAGCTGTTAACTACTTTACTTTTACTACCTATCTACACTATGTAATAGAAGAGGACATTTACAGCATTAAACTTAAAGAATATGCGAAGTAGTTTATCCTTAATAACTAATACTATATAGTATACTAAAGTAAACTATAAGATATAAGTGCAGTAAAAATTTCTACTATTAATAAGTCTTAACTTAAAGTGTATATATAAAAAAACCTATATATAAAAATTAATTAAACACTTAGCTAAATAGATATTAGCTTTAAAAGCTAGACACTAAAAAAATTAATTAGTACTATATAAATCTAGAACCTAATTAGTCTAGTTACATACTATATTTTAGAGACTTTAACACTATTTCTACTATTACTAGTAAATGTTAACTAACTTAAAGTATACTTTAATAACATTTTAAATATTATTATATAAAAATAAGAACACTTTTTTTTTAATGTTAGTAAGAAAGAATTTGTGTCTTTTTTTACTAAATTAGAACTTTACTGCTTTTACTGCTAATTTAGACACCCTTACATAAAAAAACTCTAAAAGATGCTAACTAGCGCTAGCTACAACATTAATGCTGCAGTGCTAGAAGAGATTAAGAAGTTCTGCTACTTTTGCTAATTATATAACTAGGCTTTATAAAAATTTAAGTTTATAATTAAAAATAATACTTACTTTAACTATAAAGTTATTATTAATGTTATATAAATTAATAATAAAAATGTTTTATATATTATTAATATAAACACATTATTTTAGGCTACTACATTCCTAAAATTTATGTCTATATAAGATACCTAGAATGCACTATGTAAATGCTAGATTAACACTTATTAAAAACCCTTAGACTATATTATGCATAACCTTAGTATAAACTTTGCTTTAAAGAATTTTTAAGCTTATATAAAGATTATAAGAGCTATATATAGGCAGATGCCTATAAAAGCATATTAAGTAGTTAGAAAAGTTAAGTGTGCACATACACCTCTTTAATAAGTGTTTAACATTCTAAAGACTAAGCTAGGTAACTGTACAGATAATAAGGCTATCTTATAGATAGCAGTTAAGGCTCTAAATAACACAGCTAGCCTACATAGTCTAGTACCTATGCTGCTAGTCTTTAAAGCATACTTAAGAATTAACCTAAACTTTTTACTATTACTAGACATTATTACATAAGTAAGCGCTGTATAAAAAGTAATAAAGATACTTTAAAAAGACTATATAAAAGTAAATATTAATTATGTAATTAACACTTATAATAGCTTTATAACATATAAAGTTCTTAACTTTCTTCTTAGCTTAGAAATTATAGCATAAAAAAAGAAAAAAGGCTAGACTAGCTTATATAAAATTAAGAGTATTAAAGAGAAAAATATTATTATTAAATAAAAAAATAGCCTACTAAAGCTCTAATATACACAGGTTAAACTATACTATAAAAAAAAAAAGATAACTTACCTACAACAGATAACCTAGATAAACTAATCTTTACATAAAAAGATTTTTTAAAGAAAAAAAAAAAAACAGCTTTATAAAAATGTTATAAAGGTAAAACTAAAGCCTACTACAGACTAAGCCCTTTAGAATAGTAATGCTGCACTAGTGCAAAAGAAAAATATAAATACTAAAAAAAGTAAAAAGTAAAGAAAACTTACATAAAGTCTAGACTAGGTATTTCTAACCTAGAAAAAAAAATAATTAGGCCTTATTTATTAAGCTTTATATAGATAGTGTAATTACTACACCTAAAAAACTATTTAAAAAATTAGACTATATAAAGATAAATACCTTAATTACTAACAGCACTTTTAAGGTTATAGCATATAACTTAATAAAGTATAAAAGTTAGATTTTTAACTTTTGCTTTATATAAAAAGTAAAAGGCAAAACAACTTAACTATACAAGAAATCCTGCCTAGTGTTTACTAGCTACTTAAATAAAAATAAAAAAAAAATTCTTACTTAGTTACTAACTATTTAGAGGATAAGCTAGAAACTACTTCTAGCTATAAAAGTAAGCCTAAGAGCTATATATAAAATGCATTTTAAACTGTGTAATATTATATAAGTATACATTTAATTAATAAATAAGCTTATGCGCACACTATATATAAAGCTACTAAAAAAAATGCGCTAGAGCTTCCTACTAAATATAATACTCTAGGTTATATAACCTTTGTATAAAGCTGCTAAATTAGGACTGTATTAGTTTAAAACATACTATAACTACTATAAAAAAAAGCTGCGCATGCACATCTTTTTATATAACTTTTACTTTTTAATTACTAATAAAGAAAAGCACACTTTTAGTATTACTAGCTTATAGATAGATAACACTTTAAGCATTATAATAAAAGATTTTATGCAAAGAAAAAAAAAAACTATAAAAAGTAAAGTTTTATATAAAAAGTAAGACTATTTTAGTAAAAAAGTAGCTTATTAAGTTTAATAGTAAAAGAATTAAACTTACACATAACATAGTAGTTTTTACTTAGAAAAAATAAGTAAGCTACCTTTATATAATTAACTTAAAAGATAAAGATGCTGCATAATAATATGTTAAGTAATATATAAGAATAGTATATATTACATTTATGTGTTAACAAAAGGTAGCATTTAACTTATTTATTACTGCATAAACTATAGACCTTTTATATAATAACATTAACACACTTAACATATAAATCTAATAGTAGATAGATAATAGTAAGTGTAGTCTTACCTTTTTACTATTATAGCTTAATTATGTAAAGCTGTTTATCTTTATAAATAAATTATTTACTAATAATAAAAACTTTAGCTTATAGCTAGAATTCTTAATTATATTAAGTAATAAAAATTATATAAAGTAAAGTAACTGCTTTAAAATACTAGGCAACATTATACACTAAAATTCTACTAAGTGTAAAAGAGTAACTAGAAGTGTCTTTACTAGTAAACTATATAGAATAGTTAAAAGGTTTAATAATGCAATTACACTTAGAACAACTCTATAGTAAATTATATAAATGCTTAAACTACTACTAATCTTAGTAGTAATTTACATAGACTTAAAGTTTCTATATAATTACCTTATTAAGCTAAGCACTACTAGTAAAAAGTAACTTATAATTAACATTATATTACTCTATAAATTATATAAAAAAAAGAAATTACTAAAATTAAGTAAATTAATAGTAAAAATAACTTAGTAGATATATGTATAAAAAAAACACTAAACTAGGCTCTTTAATTACTAGTCCTAACTAACTGCCTCTATGTCTAAATAGAAGCATCTATAGACTAGCTAGATCTTATGCGCAAAGATGCTTTAGACTAACTAGACTAATAACACCTTTATATAAGGCCTATTTCTCTTTATTTTATTTTTTTTGTATTATACATAATTATTTTTCTTATTATAAGGATCTGTTACTGCTAGCACTATATAAAAAAAGAAAAGAGCTAGGGGATTGTACAGTAGGGCTTAGAAAGTAAAAGATAAAGAAGAAAAAAGCTATTTATATAGTGTAACTAGCCTATTCTAACGCATAGCATTACTAAGGCAAGTTCTAATAAATAAGGTAAAGTAAAGGCAGAACATAATTAGATAGACCTATATAGACAGAAGGGAGGTAACGCGTACAGAAGGCAACTCTTTAGACAAAAAAAAAAGTTGCTAGTGTCTATACATAGTAGTAGTGTTATAGCTTAGATATAAGTAATTACGCATAAGCAAGATTATGTATCTATGTTATATAATGCTTATGTGTAAACCTCTGTGCATAAACATCTAGATATCCCCCTTTTTCTCTGTACAGAGGAAAGATAAGAGTAATAGAACTAGAAACATGTTGCCCTTACTTTACCTACCTTATACGCAGTGCACACTGTACACTACTCTTACTCTTGCTACTTAAGTGCTTATACTACAAGCAGCTAGCTGTCAGAGCCTATTTAACACTTCTTCTATTAATTTACATGTGCAGGCAGATATACTAGTAGACAGGGACTTAGATCTAATCTTAAAAGCCCTTAACTATAACTTTAAATAGTAAGTGTTAGATAAGGATATAAAAGCATTAAAACAATAACTTAGTAGTTAGTAAGTTAATAAATAAAAAACTATAGGCGCTAGTATTAACTAAAAGATTTAAATAGACTTTAATGCTTTTTAAATACAAAATAGTAAAGACTTAGAAGTGTTTTTCTCTAAACAAGTGTAACAAATTAATGTTTAATAGATTATACTTACTTAAGCTTAGAATAAAAAGTTTTTTTAGGCGTTGCTATTTTCTATCTAGAAGGCATCTAAATTAAAATTATTTATGTTTATAAATTCTTCTTTAGAATCTTACTACTCTACCTTTATTTTTTATACTCTAGGGGTAGAGTAGTTGCTAGCAAAATGTTTTAGTTTTCTATAATTATAATAGTTACTAGAAGTTGTCTGTCTTTCTAGAGCAGGTGTCTAGCTAGATTGTCTATAGGTAATTAAGGTAGACTAGGGTACTAACAGAGGTGCAGGTTAGAGTGCACTAGAATAGTATACTGCCTTAGATGTATTACTAGAAACTTTCTAAAACTAATCTATACTAGGTCTAATAGTAGACTATTAGGTAAGATTAATAGTTTACTCTAAAATAGCAGGGGTATTTCTTCTTTCTATGTTATAAGCTGTTAGGTAGGCTACTATAGTCTTAAAGAAGCCCTTTTAAGTGTGCTTAAAACCTAAGTTTAGTACTTTTAGGCTAAGTAGTATCTTTTCTTATAAGTAGAAAAACTATTTTAACTTTAATATAAACTCTTTAATAGCAGCACTAATAAAGTAAGCTTTAAAGGTAGAGAACACTTTTTCTTTACTTATTTTTAAAGTTTAAAACACCTGTTACACCTTTATCTCTTTATTACTAGTAATAAAGTAAGTTTATAAAAGCTTAATTATTTCTTTTATATTTCTAAACTAAAAGTTGTCTAATTTAGCTAGGTATCTAGGCTCTAGGTATTCCTTTGCGATACTAGCAGTGTGTCCCTATACTAACACTATGCGTGCGCGCTTACTCTAATAGTAATTTAAATTAATATTAAGTCTGTCTATAATAAAGGCTTACTATTATTTAAACATAAGTTTTTTACTATTTATAAAGTTCTTAATCTTAAGCGTGCGTTTAGTAAGGTAGCTTTAAAAAAGCTTAAGGGTGCCTAAAAAGTCTCTTACTATTAGTGTAGCATAAATAATTTAAGGCATTATTAGAGGTAATTTAGTAGTTAGTAGAGAATAATTAAGACTAACAGTTTTTAATCTAGTTAGCTCTTTAATTTATGCCCTTAATTAAGCAACTTAGTCTTTAAGGGCTATGCTGCTAGGGTTTAACTCTAAATCTAGTAGGTTTTTAGCTTTAGGTCCTATAAAAGGGGGTTTAGCTATTAAGGTTAGTAGTAATTTAGTTCTAGAAGTAAGCATTTTACCTTAGCTGCAGCTAGAACAGGTTACAGTCTTTATAATAAGATTTAATAGTAGTTAAAAGTTAGGCATTAGTAGTTGTCCTTAATTCTAATAAGTTATTAGTAGTTTTTAAGTTTCTACTTTAGCACACTTTTTATAACTTTTCTAAAGGCAATCTTAATTATAGGGGATAGAAAGTTCTAAACCTAAAGGCTTTAGTTAATAAAAGGTCTCTAGAATCCTATCTATAATAACTAAATAATTTAATATAATAGTGTGTAAGAATAGTAACCTAAACTAAATTAGACGCTTTTTAAAGTTAGACATAATTAAATAAATAATTAATATAATATTATTAATAAGGCTGTTACTAGTAAAAGCAAGTTTTTTAATATAATGTAACAGCGCAGGCAAGACAATAGGTCTAAATGCAGTATAAATCTACTTAGAGGCATATAGGAGTGCGTGGGGACTTAGAGACCTAGGAATACTAATAACACCTATAGGCCTTGTACATAGGATATTAGAAAACTACTAAGCTAGCTACAGGGGCAAGGTGCGACTAAATACATAAGGGAATAGGGGTAACTGTAGGGGACTAGGTCAAGTCATGGTCGGGGCCGATACGGAGACCCTTCGGATAGGATCCGAGCGACCCGATATGGAACGATTCGTAGAATCGTTACAGATAGTTTATAGCTAGGTTCTTAAATAGCGAAGTTTTTAGTGTTCAAGTAGACTATATTACTAACTTTTTAGTTAACTAGCTAGTAGTAGTAGTTAGCTACAAAGTACACTATACACTAAAAGGAACGCAGCTGCATAACCTAGTTAAAGCAGTTAACAGAATAAACTAGCTAAAAAAACTACATTAGAAAGTTAGTAAGCAAAGCTTAATAAACTAGAGAATAAATAAAAAAGAAATTAGAAAGAACTTAATTAAAAGCCTTAAAGATTTACCTAGAAGACTATGTCTACCTAGACATAAAGCACTTGCAAACTTCTTAGCTATTATAGAAACTAGCTAAAAAAAAAAGTATTAGCTTCTATAAAGTTCTATAAGCATAGTAGTATAACTTTAAGCTTAAGCTTCTTATAACTATAAAAATACATCTATAGTTTTATGTCTTAAGACTAATAAAAGCTTTAAACCAGATCCCCTTATTAATAGTAAAATAAAAGAACATAAAAACTATATATAAAGTAAAATAAATACTTAATAATAAAATAAAATATAAACTTTTTATAAAATAAAAAAATAGCTTACTAGTAAGAACGCTTAGAAACTAATTAGGAACCTAATAAACACCTATTAACTACTAGAGGAGAATAGAGCATCCTGTTTAGATAAAACTAACCTAGAGAAAGCAGCTCTGTCTAGAAGGCATTATCGGTAACAGAAGCCACCGCCGCCCTATTATTACATAGCTGCAATGTACGCAGATAGGAGCCCAACAAGGCTAGCTAAGAAGAAGGTAGACTAGCAGCCTCTGCTTTAAGCGCTTTTATTTTATTTAGTAATAAAAGGTCCTCTTTTAAGTACTTTACTTAGTAGTTGTAAAGAAGACCTAGCTATTACTTAAAATAAGACTTTCTTCTAGCAGCTTCCCTCTCAGCCTTTAAAACTTTAGCTAAGGCAGTAGTAGCAGCTGCAGTAATAGTAGCATAATGTTCTCTAATGCGCTCTTCTTTTTTATAGACACACTTTAGCGTTTTTTAAATTTTTTTTCTTTTCTACATAATCTTAGATAGCATTAGAAATAAAAGTGTTACACCTACTACTTTGTTTTACACACTCTACACAGTTATCTAATAAGAGGGTTAGAATACATAAAAAGCCTAAAGACTAATAAGGCCTACAGGGACGCATTTTTGTACAACAAAAGAGGTTAAAGTAAAGGACAGTATAGGTTTAACAGACACAGTTTAACTAACAAGGCATGTTTTAATGTTAAAAAGATAAACCTTAAAGAAGCCTTTATAGAAGGGGACTTATAAGTAATAAAAAACTTCTAACACTTATAGTAGTGTAGGCAAAACAGTAAGAACGCTGCTAGAGAGAGAGGCCTGCGTGTTATAATCTATAAGTAGACTAGTTAGGGGACAAACAGTGTGCCCTATAGCCTACAAAACTAGGCATAGAACCCCTTTATGCTTAAATAGAAAGAGCTAGATAAAGGAGACTATAACCCTAAACAGCAGCTATATAAGAAATGCGTTGTCTAATAGTAGGTAACTGCAGACCTATAAGGCTTAGCAGGGCTAAGCACAACAACCTTACAGCAAGCCTGCAAGGCTTAGTAAGGCTAAAGCTAGCAGGCTTATAAGATAAGTGCAGTACTAATAGAATAGTTAAGACTAAGGCCTACAGAAGAGACAAACTAAGATCTGTATATAAGACTATTATAAACATACCTTTAAAGGGTATAATTAAAGTTTAGTTTATTTTTATTTAGACTAAGTAGCATTCTAGCTTTATATAAAGCTGCAATACTATTTATATATCTTGCTCTACATATACCTCTAATTCTGTTAACTAGACTGTTTAACCTAGTGTCTATACTGCTGTCTAAGAGTAAACTATAATTTAGCCTCCTACAATCTGCTTTCCTAAGCCAAGCCTAGGACTGTACACCCTAAGGCAAGCTCTCCTATTATTCCTCCCAAACCTAACTCCGGCCCGCGCACCCTAGGCTCCTAGAAACACTAGGCCCTAGGGGTGAGAATTGTAACGCATGTAAATATATATTTAATTATAAGGCTAAGCGCTGCACAGCTTATAAAAATACTAGGTAGTTATCTAGCAGCGTTAATTAGCTATCTAGTGTACGCTAAGTTAAGGTATTAAGACTTTAGTAGAATGTTATAATCTTAATAGCAGTAGGCTAATCTCTGCATTTAGCTTTATACAAGATCTGCTTAAATTAGGCAATATAGGCTAGTAAAAGCTTACTTTTATTTTACTATAGCTTATATAAAGCTTACTAGGCCTTATAAATTCTATTAAAATTAGTGTATACTTATTATAGCTACTATAGAATTATTTTATAGATTTATTAACTTCATTCTTTAGCATCTAATAGTAGTAGTAGTATAGTAGCCTACACTATAGGCTCTAGGTTGTCTTACATAAAGCAGAATTAAGCTATATTATTTTTAATTATACTACTATCTACAACTATTTTTGCTTTAATAGTTAGTAGCTAGGTTTTAAATCTATATAGCTTACTATTAAATATAGGTAGCATAAAGAGGACTAGCTTTAGATAGAAGAAAGTAGTAGTAGTAATAACAGCAAGTGTAGCTTATAGTGCTTAGTTCTTAGCATGTAAGCTTTAAACTTTCTACTAAAACTTAGCTTATAAAGTCTATATTTTAGCCTAGAGCTACTATATTAAGTTATTTATTATATAATGAAGAAAAAAAGTAAAAAAAGTAAAAAGCTAATTATATGCATATGCAGTAGAAGCTAGAGTGTAGTAACTAAGCTAACCTATCTTTAGTAGAACCTAAGGTTGTGTGCGTGTGCGTAGGCAGTAGAAGCTAGAGCGCAACAACTAAGCTAACCTATCTCTAGCAGAACCTAGAATTATATGTGTAAAAGTTGCACTCTATCTCTACTATTAATATAATAGGGTATGTTAGTGTCTATTAACCTAGAATTATACGCGTGTGCATGTGTTAAAAAAAACTTAAGCATATACATGTACATATATACTTTAGCTTTTATGTTACCTAAAGAGTTTAATCTAGTGTTGTAATTAGCATGCTTAAGCTATAAGCAAGAGGTGGTGTAACCTAACTAGATTAAACTAAGGAGCAGAGAAGCTGCTCTGCGAGTTTAAATATACATGTATTCTCTCTGCTAAAGCACTACTTGTTGCACAAAGGCGCTACTCGTTGCGCAAGCAAGGGAGCTTGAGTCGCAGAGCATGTGACGCGGTACGCTCCGTCACACTAGTAGTGTTAGAAGATAAGAATGTCTAGAAGATTGTCTAAGAAGTTATCTGTAAAAACCTCTCTTTTTTACTTTAAAACTTCTAGAGTCTTAATTACCTTTTTATTACTATTTAAGTAAGACGTATTATGTTTTACTAGAAGATCTATGCGTTTTATAGTAGACACAATCTAAGAATAAAGACACGCTTTTTTAAAAGTTATATAAGTCATGTTAGCTATAAAAGCTACTATCCTAGCTACTAATGCTGCTTTTTTCTTTTCTACTTAAGCTAATTTAGAATAGGCCTTTTTTTTATTATTTTTTAACTAATTTTATTTTAAGTTAGGCATAAAAACGTTACAGTAGAAACCTTTCTAGTTATAATAAATATAAAAAAAAGAATAAAGATACTATACACTTAACACCTTTTTTATAGTAAAGACTATATAGCGCTATTATTTTATAACCTAGTAGAGAAAGACAAGCAGTGTAATTAGAATAGTAATAATAAATAAATTAAGTTACTTTAGCTAATAGCAAATAAAGGTAAAAAAAAAAGGTAAGAATATAATAGATCTTAAAGAATAGTATATTTACGCTTTAAAAAGAGTAGCACTGTAGCGCGCTTAAACTATAGACTTTAAGTTAAAGCCTAGAGAGAGAAGAGTAGATGTTATAACTACTAGTTAGGCTAGAGGAATATGCAGGTCTCTAACCCCAGAGAGGAAGGACAGCCTAATGCTAGTAAGGGCACAGCCTACAGAGGTCACGTCACGTGATGCTCTAGACAGGTATAGAGTGTATGCAAGAATAAGAAAGTAATTGCAGAACTTAGTAAGCAATTGCAGCAGTTACACGCTAAAGGGTGTAATTAGATCTTAGAACATGCAATTACTACAATTACTTTTAGGTATATAGTCTTAACCTATTACCTTAAGTAGAAGGTTATAGTTATTCTTTAACACATGACATAGTCCTAGGTATAGTAATATATCCTATATCCTTTCTATCTGGAAGCGTGTGAAGACTATTCTTTTATTTATAATAGTACAAACATATTAGTTATCTTACTCCCTCTTTACTGTATCTCTTCTCTCCTCTCCTTTGCTCTGCAAGGACTGCACAGAGGACTGTACACCCCCTAAGCACTGTTGTAAGTTAAGGCGTAGGAAACATACCCCCTCTTCAAACTCTCTCTCCTCTTAACCCTGTCCCTACTTCTAATCATCAAGACCTGTTACCGGCAGAAGGCACCTAGCAATAGTAAAGTCGAAGTAAGATATCGTAACACGTGACAAGGTGTTTCCAGCCTTAAGAGATGCATTAGACGCTAATTGTAAGCAGCTATCATGAGCTTTTTTTAATTAAGCGACATAAGTACTGACGTAGTCTAAAGGACCACTCATGCGCTAGTCCCTGGGTCCCCGTCCCTCCGGATGCTGTGTTTGAGGATGTCAATTCCATGCAGGGTTTGGATACAGGTTCCTATCGTATGGGATGGATGGCCCAGACACGAACCACAACGGATTGAAGTTCAAAGGTAATGGTCTGGCGTGGTTGTCTCGGGATTTTACGAATTCCTTCTCCTTGTTCCAAAGCCGATCAAGATCGGAAGGATGATCGTCGTCTATGGAATTCATTACATCTGTTATCTCCTCACAGTTCGGATCTGCCCCATATTGGAGAAAGAGGGCTATGGTCGTCCGATAGACGTATTCCCTGTCCCCAGTTCCCCAGAACCCGCTTAGCAAAGCGAAGAGCAGATGTTGCCAGACCGTGATCCCGTTGAGTTGCATGTTTGGATCGAGGCCGTGCTTCAGCATGAGTTCAAAGTCAAGAGAATCACAACGTCGCCCGGGTTCTAATTTGAAACTGTCAAGAAGTCTCTCGAACCAGCTCGGACGGGATGGCCCCAACGGTGCAAATATGTCGTTCACATTGGCGCCATGGCGAAGAAATAGTGCTATCACTTCGTGTCGACTTCGCAACGAGATTTGGTTATTCGTGCTCAGCGCACGTAGTAAATGTTGGAACAAGCTGCAACCGTCTATCACAGTGCTCGTTCGCAAGCTATGGTCTATAAAAGCTCGAAACATTCGTATGACGTGGCCAAAATCCGTATCGGGAAAGGTCGAGCATAGATCCAGAAAACTTGGCCATAAGTCGGTCACTGATCGAGAGAGGTCGGCTTCGGCGAAAAAATTGAGTATCTGAGGCCAGTCTACTTGGGTAAGATCGTGCTTGAACCACAGGAGAAGAGATCGCCGTAAAAATCCTTCCCATATGGGTTGCGAAAGAGAATCTTCGTAGCGATTTGCTCTACATTTGATTGAAGCGTTTGGGTCAGCGCCGTTCTCAATCAGCGTGCGAACTACATCGTATAGAAGTGGGACGCCTTCCGTGTTCGGTTTTTCTTTGAAGCAGCAAGTGGCTAGACTGCATAAAGATGAAAGTGCCTGGGCGAACGTTGAAGGTTCCCCAGTCTGGTCGAATTTGCTACGACATATAAGAGTGTGCTCAAGGATATGATCTAAGCCTTCCCTATGGCCTTGATCAACTATTCTGTATTTGACATAGTCACTGCGTCCGATATGGGAGGCAATTCTCAGTAGTGACCACGGCGGGGCTTGCACCTGTTTTCCGGTTGCCGAGGCAAAAGGGTCTCGATCGTATGCAACCTCGATGTGATCAGGGATTGCAAACTCATGTTCCGAATGTCCGGCGGTTTCCGGAGCAAAGGGGTGTCGATCGTAAGCAAGCTCGACGTGATCAAGTATTGCAAACTCATACTCCGGTTTAGCAGATTTTTTTGTGACTTCTAGAGCAAAGTCAAGCAACCGAGTAAAACTGCGAGGCGTGAGCTGGGAGTGGGCAAGCTTAGCTTCAGAAAGAAGTACCCTTTTCATTGTTTGTCTCACGTCAAACCCTTCGCTTACTAGTAACCGTAGCATGGCCTGTGGCTTTGGCAGTTGCAGAAAGTCTCTTAGCGTACGATGTAGGAAATCCACAATGGCCAAATGGTCGATCTGCGATCCAGGTTGGGCTGAAGCTTCCAGGAGTCCCTTGTATCGATTCAAATATTTCAATGTTTTTTTTGTAGCACTCTGGATCTCGGTTTTGCTCATGGGAGTCCACTCGAGCGAGAGACCGATAGTAGACTTTTCGTCTTCGATAAACGAGTAGTCCATGACCCTGAGGGGCTCTAGCGCTTCCAAGCCAATGAGAAAAGAAGTCGCCATTTGCCTTTTATAAAACACCTCCACTGAATTGATGATATGCTCGAAGAAAGGCTCGAGGTCCGTAGGTAAGGCTGCTAGCCGTTCCTGGAGAATCGTGATCGTGTCCCCATTGAGCATGCCTTCACGGAGAGAACGCACAACTAAGCAGACCCACAAGAATACACCCTTTGCTCTTTCCACGATTTCATTAGCAATGCTCTGATAGGTGACGAGTTCTTCTTGAAGGTCCAGGGGATTTATTTGGCTCAACAATTGCTCCTTCGTGAACAGCTCAATGTCCTCAGCTGTTAGGGTATGGAGATACAGTTTCAGTGCATCAGATGAGCCAAAAGCAGACTCGAACCGGTTCCACGGGCGGCTTGATACACAGAGTTTGATGTTTGGCGACGAGCCTAGATCTTGTAGGATTTCGACTATTTCCTCGTGGTGTCCATTGTATTCGTCGAGACCATCTATTAGAAAGAAGAAATTCGAGGTTGCTTCCCCCCCTTTCAATTTCGCGAAGCATTCTCGGAGTTCTTGTAATGTCCATGGATCAGACGCAACTGTCAAATGCTCGTGGCACGCCCAACGATCCTCGCAAATGGTTGGAATGAGATCAGGGCATGATTTCAGGACGTTGTAAAGTAGAGATTGAAATAAACCTGGCAATGACTTTTGCATCTCTGTACCGGCATTCCAAAAATAGAAGCTAGCTTTTCTCAGCGTCGTCGATCCAGTCCACTCATCTAATGCACGACAAGTTGAGCTGTGATCTTCAATGAACCTCATCAATGTTGACTTTCCCGACCCAGGCTTGCCGGTTACCCAGTATAAACCATTGCCGTGTTTCAGCCAGTCAAGAAACTTTATCCTCGATCGTGGGTCACTGCCAGGGAGCGTTTCTGGTGTGAATATCCATTCGTATGTCCGCTTATGTGCCTCTGCAATGGTAGATTCCCGGACTCGCATACTATCGAAACGTAGACTCTTGAGTATGGCGAGTTTTTTTGATTCGCGATTGATAAGTGACGAAAGGCTTGTGAACTTGAGCCTAAGATCCTCCAATAAGGTTTCATTGGGAGCAACAGGTATCGCTCCTTCTAATGTCTGTAATTGTTGAGCTAATTTACCAAGAATGTTGACGGTCTCTAATTCTCTAATGGCGCTCTCTTTCTTCCATGTGTCCAGTATTTGAAGGACGAGGTCCTGCTTGGCACTAGAAACATTGATAAGTTGTGGGAACAACCTGTGGAGAGAATGCAGCACCGCCGACTCAAGCTTACCTGAGGTCGGAAACAAGGTGGAACATGACCTGGTCACGCAAGCGCTCTAGTCTTTCTTCTAGTCTTACAATATGATCCTCCTTCCATATGCTGGCCAAGGTCATTCGAAAGCTTCGCCATTTTCGTGATGTTTTGGACCCTTCCGCTCCAGTGTGAGCCGCGCCCGAGTTACCCCGCTCGTTTAAATCGTCGAGGGCGGAGATAAGGTCGAAGGCAACCGACCGGCAGCGATTCCCAAGTTCGACCAGGGTCGGGCTACTCGTGACTTTACCCGTTCCGCTTTGCTGGCTTTTCAGAGGAGCATCAATCTTTAACAGAAGCTCTTCGACATGCTTTGCGATAACCTGAAGTTCTTCAAGCTCCGAGGTGGTACCAGATGTCGAACGATATACCTCTTGGCATTTCGCAAACAAGGAGCAGCCAAAGTGGACGAATTGGACGATATTTCCTGTCAAACTGATCGCTACAAGAGCCTCCAGAACCATGGCGACGGTCCTGAATTCGCAAGAATATGGAGCTGTTGATGAGCGGAATGAGCTGAAAATGGTGTGCTTTCCTTGAGGAGTGATGACCTTGAGAAGCTCGAAGAAATGCGGTTCTGGATGCGTAAGAATATGGAGATTTGGATGAGGAGGATGAGCTGAGGGTGTTGTGCTCTCCGTGAAGGATGATGATGTTGAGAAGCTGGAAAAATTCGAGGCGAGGCTGTAATAGCGATGGATGGAGCCTCGAGGGCTTAGACCTTGGCCAGCCTGACCTCGGATACCCAAGATATGCGTCGTCTGGCTCCAGAAGTATCCAATTCGGAAACCCAATCTCCCCGAGATTGAGGCGATGTTAGAAGTGAAGAAGTGAGGTTGCCCCCAAGGCTGAGCAGGTTGTGTTGTCTCTCGTAGTAGCATTAGAAAATCCGACCAATGACATCTACACAGCTTCACATCTTCACCGGAATGTCCAGCCTCGAACGCCACAACGCAGGCCTTAGCCCGCAGTGCCTATTCCAACACAGAAAGCCAGTCTTTTACTTAATTAAAGGCTATTTAAGCTTATTCGTACATATTGTAAAGTATCTAGCTTAGTCCTTACTTGCTACCTCTCTACTTTATACATCGAATATTTTATTAGCTATATCTACTAACGTACCTAACGGGTTGGCCGGCCACACGGGTTGGCCAGCCACTTTTGCCAAGCCCCCACCAAACTCTACCTATCTACATAATGCCTTAACAACAACACTAGATTAAATCTTCTAAAGAACGTCAGATACAGCTTGCTCTTTAGGCTCTTAAATAAGACTTAAAACTCTCCTTGCAACACGCTGCAGCTATCTATAATGTCTCTCACACAACACTAAGCAATTAATTGTTACGGTCTACGGTTGGACCAGCGTAACTCCACCGGCAGTGCTCCACAATCTAGCTGAATTGGGGCAGGGCTCGCTTATGAACCAGTCGGAGGACACGGACGCAGCGCAGCTGCCTGCAGTAATAGAAGAGTGCACTGTCTAGTAGGAAGACAGGACGCAAGTCTTAATAAGGTCTTAGCAAGTTTAACAAGTTAAAACAAGTTAGCAGTGCAGCCCCGCGCAGCTAACTTAAGGAACTTGCCTAAACTCGCCTTAGCACCCCTAGCACATGTATATAGCTTCTGCACTAAACAACCTTTAGGAGGTGTGTTTAATGTTTAGTTTATTCTTTACATAGACTAAGTAGCATTTAGCTTTTTAAAGAGCTATAATACTATTTATATATCTTGCACTATATATACCTCTAACTTTGTCTAACAGGACTGTTTAACCTAGCCTTTTTACTGCTGCATTAAGGGTAAACTACAATCTAGTCACGCTACTCCTCTCTAATAGCCTATTTGCCTGTACGTAGGGCTGTACACCCTACTAGTTAGCCTCTATTATCTGCTCTACTTCTCCCCCAGGAACATTATAAAGACTTAAGTGCTTTTACAAAGTAAGAATTATAACATTAAACACTACCCCTGTCAGATTGAAGCACTGTTTCTGGGCTTCCTGAGATGAATGATGGGTTTTGATATGATGTATGGGATGATTGATGGATTGTATTGATTGTGTTTATTTATCGATCCTTTTTCTGCTCTACTCGTGTTGCTCGGCTTTTTGTTCTGCCGATCCGAGTCCCTCGCGCACTAGCCCTATGCGCGACCAGCTTGCAACATGCTGCAATTTGCTGCAAAATGCTGTAACATGCTGCAATTTGCTGCAATTTGCTGCAACATGCTGCAAAATGCTGCAAAATGCAGCAATTTGCAGCAACATACTGTTCGAGCTTATTGCTCGTACTATGTAGCAGCTTTCGTCAAACGTTCCTCCTGTCTTGACAGTAGGTGCGCATATCTGACAACCCCTTTAAAAAGTATAGATACCTTTTAACACAACCTAGATTCTAACATAGCCTACACAGCCCTGTTAGGATCTATAGAAGTTCCTAGCTAAACTAAAGCTATTCTAGCAGGACAGATTAACATAATCTAGGATAACATTAAAAAACTCTAGCAGATTAGTAAGAAAATTAGTAAGCTAGCAGAACTCTAATAAAAAGTTGCAAACCTTTACTAAAAAGTAATAGAATTATAAACCCTCTCTAGACTCTTAAGCCTCTAGGAAGCTACTAATTACGCCTATTAAATACATAAACTATAAGTAGAGCTAGCTAAAATATAAAATATCTTAACTAAAAAAGCAAGTATTATAGCTAAGAAGACTTTAAGACTAGCTTTTTTAAAGCTTTTTAAAAAATTACTAAAAGACTTTTAACTATTTTTTATAAGATGCTACTTTTACATGTAATATAATAAAGAAGCATTTTAAACAGACGCAGAAATAATATTCTAAATAAGACTACATCTAAAAGGCCCCCCTGCAATTTAGTTCTAGCCCTATGTAGATAATTAGATAGACTTTAAGGCAAATAGCGCAGCACTTACCTCTAAAATAGAAGAAGTGTTTAGTAGTGTTAAGAACTTTAAAAAAGCCCTAACAGCTATCTATAAGACTTTAGATAAGAAAAAAATTGCAGCTAATAAATTAAACACTATAAAATAGAGTAGCAGCCTAGCCTAGAACTATGCAGCACGCTTTAGAGAACAACTAGCTATCTATAGATAGATAGACTAAAAAGCCCTCTACTGCATGTTCTATAATAGACTAAGTAAAATAGTAAAAGATAAATTTATATATAGTAATAAGCTAACTACTTTTAAAAACTTTATTATATAAGCAACAACTTATAACAACTATTATAAAAAGCATAAAAGAGAAAAGAAATAAAAAGAAACTTTCTAGAAACTAGAGTTTGTTTTTAAAAAAAAAAGCTTTTATAATATAATAAAGAACTAATAGACCTTAGTTATGTAAAGCATATATAGAGCCCCCCTTCTAAGAAGAGCTAAGTTCTAGAATGTAATAAGCTGCCCTTAATAAAGGAATAATAGAAGTAGCTAGAGGACAAGGCCTACCTAAACTATAAAAAAGTAGAACATTTCTGCTAAAATTACCTAGACTTCTAGAAAGAGAAGAATAAAGATACTACTGTAATAATAAAAGCTATTACTGCTAAATACAGCCTTATAGATAAAAAAATATTAGAAAGATTAAACAACAAACTTTACTAGT
The DNA here is from genome assembly GCF_010093535.1 of Lindgomyces ingoldianus. Taxonomy (NCBI): domain Eukaryota; kingdom Fungi; phylum Ascomycota; class Dothideomycetes; order Pleosporales; family Lindgomycetaceae; genus Lindgomyces; species Lindgomyces ingoldianus. Next base: position 149,422 of record NW_022985211.1, read on the forward strand.
AATGTAAAAAAAACTATTTTTTAAATAACTACTCTAAAGCGTATTAGAAGGTAGTTATTTAAAACTTTAATAGCTTAGACACAGTGTTGCAGGACCTTATAATCCTTAAAAGATATAAAAAAAAGACTTAGATCTAAGGATATATTATAAACATTTAAAAAAAAAAAGTAGTTCTTTTTTAAAATTAGACCTCTAGCACTTTAGTAAAAGAACTCTTTAGCTAGTTCTAAAAATGTAAATGCTAGAAGTGTAGTTTATAACATAACTACCTAAGCTATTGCATAGTAATGCTCTACTAGATAAACATTAGCAATAACTACCTTACATTTAACATTATACAGCAGATAGCTAAGGTTAAATATAACATTATAAATAATAAAGAATAATAGCAGTTCTTTGTTAAAATCTAAGATTAGAAACTAGAAAGATTAAGTAGACCTGCTAGGTTTAAAGTCCTAAGGCTAGTACCTAGAAAGCCTAAGACGCTACTCCTAAGCCTTATAATTAGCAGGAAGGCTTTAGTAATGCAACAGAGCTATAGCTAGTGTGCACTCTGTAAAAATAAAACCTATAGCACTAATAATTACTAATAAAAAAGACACCCTGTTTAGATAGTACAAACATAAGAATACCTCTAGTGGACCTAAAAGAGTCCCCTTAATACCTTACATAGACCTAACAACTGTCTATACCCCTAGTACTAGTGCACACAGTGTTACTGTGTTAAGCACTAGGACAACAAGCACTAAATATGCTAGTAGCCTACATAGAAAAAGAACTACAATAAGTGCCTATAGCAATAAATAGCCTTAGCCTATAAAACTATAAATTATTACACCTGTTAAACTGCCCCTCCCTACAAACAAAAAAGATAGGCAGAATGTAAAGAATAAGATAACTGCAAGTTTTACTACTTTTAGTAAAAGGTAGTAAAAAAAGAAGACTATCTAATGTTACATTACCTAGTTAAAGATTACAAGTGTAAAGTAGCTAACTACTACAACTAAGAGCACTGTGATGACAAGCACTGTCTCTACTACCGTATGGAGCTGGGGAAGCATGGCAGAGTAGGTCGGCTCTATTTCAGCTAAACTAGGATGGGGAGTGAAGGAGGCGAAGGGTTTTCGCGAGAGAAAAGCTTGCGCAGCGCCAAGGCGCTAGCGCGCTCGCTTAACCCTTAGCGAGATCATGTGACTAGCAGCAGAGCTTGACAAGCAGCACCGTCACATTACCCCCCTCCAAGGCGGGCTCGTCCCCGAGTCCGTAGTTACGTACAATAATAACATGTATAGCGCGTTCTTACATGTATAGTGCGTTCCCTAGCCTCTATTATAGTCCCCTCTACTAGCAAGTTCTCTAGGCTGGTCATCCTTCCTTGTTGCCTCTAGGTCTTCTCCTACCTCATACGCTTGTAGCCAGGCTTCTAACCGCGCTGGGGGACCTGGTTTGTTTGGATATGCATCATGGAAGTCTCTTACCTTGTGCGGAGCTCCTATGAACCCTTGGGCGTTGTACCAGGTAGGGTCGGGGTCATGGGCTACCCAGGAGACCTTATACTGCAGGCGGCGGTAGTGGAGACGGCTGTCGAGGATTTCCTGTACAGGCCATTTAGGGTGACCATTAACGTTGATAGGCTCTTCCTCAGGTTTAAGCTGGCCTGGCAGCGCTGTTGGTGATTCCTTTCGCAGGCGGTCTGCGTGGAAGACGTCGTGCATGTGCATGTACGGTGGCAGCTTTAAGCGATACAAGTGTCCCTCCATGCCTACAATAGGGTATGGTCTGTACATCTGGTGGTCGAGCTTTTGACTAGGGCGACCTAAAGTAAATCCTTTAGGCGTTACGTACACTTTATCGCCTACTGTGAAATCTAGACTACGTCTCTTCTTGTTTGCCTGGGTTGCTTGTCGCTGCTAGGCCTGCGCAATGCCTCTCTGAGCTATCTCTGTAGCAAGCTGCACTGCGTCGCGCCGAGTTTTGGCATAGCTCTGGGCCTCTTCGCGCGACATCTGCTCGCGTACGGAACTTGATTGCTTGGTCTGTTCCTTCCAGTCCCAATGGTGAGTTAGTTGGTGACCAAATTCAATCTCAAACAGCAATAGTCCAGTTGTCTCGTGGGGTAGCGTGGCTTGTGCCCAATCCATGCATGGCAGGAGGTCTGACTAGTTATCTTAGTGGTAGTTTACAAAGGGTCGCAAGCGCTGGTTGAGATACTGGTTTAGCACCTCTGTATTGCCGTCTGTCTGCGGGTGGTAGGGCGTTGAGAGCTTCTGCTTGATTCCTGTGAGTTGGCAGAGCTTGTCCATAAACCCTGAAGTGAATTGGGGGCCCTAATTAGAGACAATAGACCTTAGGGGGCCAAAGATGCGCCAGATGTGGCGATAGTACAAGTCTGCTGCGTCCTTCGCTGTTGTTGTCTTGTAGCATGGTAGCAAGAAGCAGCGTTTGCCTAGGCGGTCTACTACTATAAAGGCGTTGTCGTACCCTTTCTTGTCTGGTGGGAATGACTTGAAGTCCATGGAGACGTCCCGCCAGACTTGCTGCGGGATAGGCAGTGACTTAAGCAGTCCTGGGGTTTTATCTCAAGGTGTGTGGCTCCATCGACAGGCCTTGCACGCCGCGACATAGTCAGTGACGTCCTGGCTCATGCGGGGCCAGTAGTATTGGTCGCGCAGTAGTTTCAGAGTCTTCCTTCTGCTTGGGTGAGCAGTCACTTAGGTTGCGTGAACCGCGCGAATAAGATAGGTCCGTACAAAGTGGACGGCTGGAACCACCAGTTGCTTGCCGTTGCGCGTGAGGAAGCCTTCGCTTGTGAGCTTCTATGGCGTCTCTGCTTTGTTCTGGGCCTGCTCTTGATATGGCTGCAGGCTCGCATGGTTCCGGTTCACTTCGAGGGCGCGGTCGATTAGCGCATGAGGCTCGTCTGGAGATGGGGAAGCCATAAAGGTGTTACTAGTGGCCACTTCCACAGCATTCGCAGCTAGTAGTCCCTCCGCGGATTGCTGAGCTAGGTTGTCTACTATAGCCTCAACAGTGCTCAGGTTGATCTGGTGTGCCACAAGGAAGGCGCGCGTACAAGCTGCCTTATCCTTCTTCTGGGTCTTTAGCTCTTCCTGCTTTCTTGACAACGCGTCTGCCACCACGTTTGCGGTCCCTAGCTGGTAGGTAAGCTTTAGGTTATAATCAGCTACCGTCATGGCCCAGCGCATTTGCTGTGGGGTGAGCTCGCGCTTAATTGAGAAGTATTCTAACGCTTGATGGTCTGTGAGGGCGCTGAATGGCTCAGTTGTTTGTAGGCCTATGAGCTGAGCTTGCTACTTGTGCAGGCCTTGTATTACAGCGAGCATCTCTTTGTCATGGATGTTGTAGTTCATCTGGGGCGCGCTCATAGTCTTTGAATAAAAGGCCACTGGTCGCCAGAGTCCGTCGTCCTGCAGCTGGGAAAGCACACCTGCTACGACTCTGTCGCTGGCGTCTGTCTCCATGCGTGTCTGGCGGTGGGACGAGTAGTGCGCGAGGACAGCGTCTGATAGCATTAGGTCCTTAGCTTGATCGAAAGCTGCCAGCTCGCGTTCTCCAAAGTGGTGCCAGGCACCGCGCTTGAGCAGCTTTGTGAGCGGTTGTACAATGCGTCCGTAGTCCTTCAGGAATGCTCAGTAGAAGTTGCAGAACCCTAGGAAGGATTGCAGGCTCTTGATTGATGTCGGTACAGGCCATTCGCGTACAGCTGCTACCTTCTCTGGGTCCTTGCGCATGCCGTTGGTGCTGATGATTAGACCTAGGAACTTTGTCTCTGTGACAGCAAACTCGCTCTTCTTAATGTCTACCTGGAGGCCAGCGTCTAGTAGTCGACGGAGCACCTGTGCGACATGTTCCTCATGTTGGAACGGGTCTTCTGAGTAGATGAGGATGTCGTCGAGGTATGCTGTGCAGGTGTCGTCTAGCAGGCCGTGGAGCACCTTGTTGATGTAGCGTTGGAACGTGGCTGGTCCGTTGCATAAGCCAAACGGTAGTACGCGGTATTTGTAGTTGTCATATCGCGTTCGAAAGGTGGTAAGGTCCTCTACCTCCTTGTTTAGACGGATGCGGTAAAAGGCTTGTCGTACGTCTAGCTTAGTGAACACCCTGGCACGCGCTAGGCGGGTGAAAGTCTCCTGGCTTCTTAGCAAACAGCACTGGAGACGCATAGCTGGCGCTGCTGTGTGTGATGAAACCACGTTGCAGGTGATCGTCAAGGTAGGTCTTGACTAGCTTGAGTTGCTCCAGCGACATGCTGTACAGCGGGCTGCTTGACAGTGTGTTCTCTGCTGTAAGCTGGATGTCGTGGTCGACTCCCTCACGGTGAGGTGGGAGCTTGTCGGAGTCCTTTTTGGAGAAGTGGGCCAGCGTAGCTCCTGCATACAACGGTGCCGGGAGCTTTTTGTTGAATCAACTGGCGGAGCTCCTCCTCTGGGTCAAGCTGGTTTGTCTCTTCTTGACGGTCCTGGATGAGCTTCTCCACTTCGTACACGCTTCTGTGACCAATGACGACTTCCTTTTGTCGAGCATGCAACATGAAGGCGGCAGGACTTATTACGTTGATGTCTAGACCAGCATTGATGAGTGTATCGCGTGACATGGTTGAGTTGCGGCGATTCCTGCGATGGGGTTGTGAGCTTGGCTTTGGAGTGCTGAGCTGGTCACGCATCTTCCTGAGGTTCTCCTTGTACACAAGATGCTCAGTCGCCCTTTGTTTACCTGCTGGTTGGAGCGCGGCCACACTCATAAGTTTGTCGCGTCTTCTCAGCGTTTTCTTGGTGACTTAAGTTCATCTCTGGAGACAAGCCGCGCACAGGGATGTTGATGTCGCGTTTACAATCGATCAGCCTGTCGTCCTCTGGCCATCTTAGTGCACGGTTCTGGCAGTTGATCCACACGCCTGCTTCCTCTAGCAGCTTGCGACCGATGATGAGGTCGTGACGACCAGTGTTGCAGGGTATGAAGTACGATGGTATCCGGTGGGGTCTACCCGCATCTCGAGCTTTGAGAGTTTCCCCATGCTAGTATCGGTTTGATGCTGCTGGCAGTGCAGCTGGCTGGTCGGTGATGCTGCTGGCAGTGCAGCTGATTGATCGGTGATGCTGCTTTGGGTCCCGAGAGGGTGAAGCAGATGGGGCGGTGGTGCTGCTGGCGGAGCAGCCTATTGTTGATACCACTGGCGGGGCAGCTGTTGTCTACTGCTGGCGGTGCAGCCATTGTCGATGCTGCTGGCGGAGCAGCCTATTGTTAATGCCACTGGCGGAGCAGCTGTTGTCTAC